>NC_040885.2:10340480-10541307 GCF_900634795.4 Betta splendens | reverse complement strand
GTGTGTGTGTGTGTGTGTGTGTGTGTGTGTGTGTGTGTGTGTGTGTGTGTGTGTGTGTGTGTGTGTGTGTGTGCTCGCGCGGATGGTGCATTTACTTACTCCAGGGTACGTGGGATTCTTGAGCAACTGTTGCTGTATCCGTTTTTGGAAAACCACTTGGTCAACAGCTAAATGAGAAAAGATGAAGGTGAGAAACTAGTTGCGTGTGTGGTCCTGACGTGTTGGGGATGTTTACCTATTTCGTTGGATGTGCCACCTTGTTGCAAAGTGACACCGGCATCTCTCAGAAACACAGCAAATACGCCTTGTTTGGTCAGCTCTGCAGCATCGTCCTTGGGCTGTCGTCCAGTGCTGCGGCTCTTCTTCGCCTCTATGGATGTAGCATTTACCAGCATTATATACCCAGATAGATACTAAAACATGAAGCACATTACGTCATACTGGACATCTGGATATCACTGTGGCTACGCTACTGGCATTTATCCATGACATTAGTTTGAAACGTCTGTGAAATCAACGTAGAACTTACTAGTGGCTATAGCCGCTGCTGCTCCTTTATCCACAGAGGATCGTCGCTTTTTACGCATCATCTTGTGAAAATACAGAAAATAAAGTATGTGAGTAGCCGCTAGCACCCGCAAGCTACACTCACGCAGTTCTGAGCAAATTCCAATTGCTGCTTATGCGAATACTGGAGATCACTATAATGTATAGCTCAAGTATTTTACTAACTGTGACACCAAATGCGAATGTTCTTTACAAGTGATGTCTGAGCCAGTACTATGTTTAACTAAGAGGAAAACGATGACTACAGGTAGAAGTTACAAAACAAACCTCCGCGCCACTAAGCTTTCCGCGTCATCGCCCCGTCATGGTTAGGGACCCACGTTCTGTAGCTTAGCTCGAAAAAACTACTGTGGTAACTACAAATAACTGATCCGCCCGTCTAAAATAAAACAGATAAATCCTTCAAATTTTTATCCATGACTATTTTATATTACTCTTGTCTTTGTGGTCGCTACTGTACTGTCAAAAGCGACAGCTGTTCAACATTACAACTAAAACATATTTTAGAGGGTCCCTAAATTTCTTGACATGGGTGGCGTGGTCTAAGAAATTGCCCAGTGTGGGGCGGGGTAGAAATTCCCTTCAGTTGTTGGCTACGATACGTTCTTCGGGACACGCCGTACAAGGAAACGGATATACCCAATAAGACGTAACTGCGCAACTAAGTCAAAGATAATACACGTCTTCAAGTTGGTTCACTGTGCTTCTCAGGTATAATTGGTGGTGTCATGGAGACCAAAAAAAAATAAGTCTGCCCTTTAATACGCTAACTGGAAAATTGTGACTGTAATATGATATTGTCCCAAAGTAAATATAATCAAGCACTATTTCGACGTATTATCAACAAATTCAGATTTATAATTCTCAGTTGTTCCATGTGCGTCCTACATGTACCACAGACTGGGAACTATCTCGACAGGAACTACACACTCTCGGATCAGGTTTGAAAGGTTGGCTCCGAGGTGTCGAGCTGCTCAGACAATCGTGGTAAGAAAACATGGCAAGTGGCGCTAGAATGGCTGCGAAGTTTTACGACCTCACTGCCAAGCTTTTAACGGGGGAAACGTTCAAGTTCTCCTCCCTGCAGGGCAAAGTGGTCCTCATTGAGAATGTCGCGTCTCTCTGAGGTACGACCGTCAGGGATTACACCCAGATGAACGAGCTCCACGAGCGCTACGGCAGCAAGGGGCTCGTTATCCTGGGAGTGCCCTGCAACCAGTTCGGCCATCAGGTGAGAACGTGAAGGTCGTGATTCATTTACAGCGGGTGGGGAGCGTCTGCTCGTTGTAGTTTTTTTTTTCCTTTTTTTCGGCTTTTATTTTTCCCGGAAGGAACAAAATTATTCGATTGTAATTTGCGTATTGTAAATTTGCACCCATTTACAAGATGGGCTTTTTTGATAGATTTAGTTTTATGTATACAAAGTTTATTTTTGTTTAGACAAAAAACTTAGTTTCTTTTACTTTATTTTTGTAAACGGATGACAATAGCTACGTAATTATCACATGTTGTAGGTTAGGTTGAGCAATGGGGAATTTTTAGAAAGAGGAAATTGTGGGTTGTTTAGCGAATTGCCAAACTAACCGTAACTCTACATCATGCTCTCACTATGCACCTTTTATTATTCCTGTAAAGGGAGGGCAGACACCGCCCTGCTTGTTTTACAACCAACATTGTAGCAAATGTTTTCATTTGGACGTGGTGTTAAATTTTTATTTAGTGTTTGTTCCACAGTCTTTAACACAATTGTGATCAACTCTTCTAGGAGAACTGCAAGAACGAAGAAATCCTTCTGTCTCTAAAGTACGTTCGTCCTGGAAATGGCTTCGAGCCGAAGTTCCAGCTCCTGGAGAAGGTGGATGTGAATGGGAAGGATGCTCATCCCTTGTTCATGTATCTGAGGGAACAGCTCCCATTCCCCAGCGACGAGCCCTCCGCGCTGATGGGCGATCCGAAGTTCATCACCTGGAGCCCGGTCTGCAGGAACGACGTGTCCTGGAACTTCGAGAAGTTCCTCATCGGACCAGATGGGCTCCCATTTAAGCGCTACAGCAGGAGGTTCCTCACCAGTGACCTGGAGGGAGACATCAAGACTCTCCTCAACCAAGCAAACTAAAGATCCGTCCTGAAATGTTGTTCAGCCATCCTGTATCTTCCACTTCAGCACTATGCAACCTGTAGCGTACCTAGAAAAATGCCCTGCAAATCTTTTTCTATAGAGGCTGTCCACTATTCCAGACCCACAGTGCTCCTCTGTACACGATGACTGTGTTCTGTTTTTACTTAATGAAGACGTCCTCTGAAACCTCTGAGGAGGGTATCTGATGAAATGTAAAATGGTGAACGTCTCTGGTTCCTTGTGTGCATGATGAGCACTGCTGTGGTTTGATATACTGAGGAGAAATAAACAGTTTGCTCAATCACTGCCTCTGTATTTGATTTTTTTTTAACCAATCAATGGGTATTTTAATACTATTATCCTATTATCACTTTTAATGCCAAGAAATTCAGCAAATCACAGGTTACATAAAACACACATTGGGTTCTATTACAGATGTTTATTTCACAACCTGTCTGCATAATTGGCATGGATTCTGTTTTGCATAATCTGCAAACATCTCTTTGCAAAACAACAGTATTTCATAGCTCTCTGTGAACTTAGGCCAGTTCTGATTTCTCTGTACATACAATCAGTCCAAGCAAACCACCCTGTTGAGGCTTCCAGTCTTTATTGTACTTTGAATTATTCAGTTAAAAACAAATACTGCAGATATTGGCATAAGATAATCCAGGACCATTTATACACCTATTTAAAATAGTGTAATTATTTACATCTCTTAGGTTATTTGAGTTGCCATTATTTAGAGGAAAAACACACTGCTGCAATTTTGTATCAGGGATTGTTTGGGATGTAAAACTTTGTAGTTACTGTATATGCATAAAACATTGTTTTTAGGCAGCCACCTCTGAGGAACATGGTGACATAACCAACCAGTGAAGAGGGCAGATACAAGCTGTGGCACAAAGTCCACAGATTGAGCCACACAACAAGATTTATGGGAATAGGTCAATTATTACTAACAGGTATCTGGTATCGTTTTTGATCATATTGAGTATTGGTATCAAATGGAGAACGCCATGTATTTGTTTACATCACACAAGATCTGGCAAAACAGGAGCATTTTGTGCCTATAAAAACAAACGTAAACAGATTGTTCTCCTATGCTGACACTTGAAGTCATTTAGATCTATTGCAGTTAACTAAGTAGTGTGCAGCCCGTCTTGCCCCCTTCAAATGACACATAGATTGTACCTAATTACTAGGAGCCAGTTCAAGTTTCATGAATAAAGCACCACTTTTATACTAGTTTATTTTGCTTCGCTCAGTGTGCTTTAAAGATACCAAATAACAAAGCCATTTCAATACAGAGCTGCACTACTGTACAAGACTAATAAGGACAAGCCATTGCAGGTGAGCTGGGGGTCCAATCAGGCAGCAATCGAAATATGCTTAAAAGACACCATAAAATGATCTGGAAGTGTATCACACACCAAAACCCTCAATGCTAAGGCCAAACCATACAATTCTGTAATATCTAGATACACCAGAAGCAGGTAGATTAATGTACTCATGGAGAATTCAAAGTGCCTCCTTTTCAGTCAGGTTGCAGGAATCAAAAGGCCGCCTTTGCAGTGTGATTAGAAAAAACAAAAACAAAGATGTGGTTGCAGGGAAAAAGGCTCCTGACAGAACTGAGCCCATGCTGTGCTTCAAAAGAACAAAGGTGTTTAGTGATCAAGAGCAAGGACAAAAAACAGCTTCTCCCATCATTTGTAGGACCTGGACACTATAAACCTTGAAACAAGACATCCACCCTGGTTTAGATTGCATCAAAGACAGAGCAGGTAGGGGCAACTACCACAGCCATCAGTAATCCATTCTACAGAGTTGGTGTGATGTCACAGGGGTCTTTTAACAAGCACAGCATATTGATTTGTGGGCGCATCACACAGTCACTTTGTATCTACCAGAGATAAACCCAGACACCATGCCAATATCCTGATCGAGTTATTAACAGGTGGTACATTTTGTCACTAATATTTTGGTTTGCTTTGGTTGAAACAAGATGTGCATTTGGCTTTTTTAATGTTTCTGACTGTTTTTTTGGGCAACAGAAACATTTATCTATACAATTCAGGGCACTTCTAACATTATGTTCCTATATCCATTTATTCTCCCTCCAGACTAGTAAACTAAATTCAGACATCAGTAGGCCACTTGCTGTTGGAAGAAGTCTCTCAGGTCTCTCATCAGACAAGGCTGTTTGCTCTAGCTGTACACATGAGACTGAAATCAAACTGAATATGGGAAAGGTAGGGTTAAGAATGTCTGCAGAGTCCTTTGTCACTAAAGTATCTGTATGTGTGTACCCAAGTGTCTCTATTATCCATATGCGTTTCAGTGCATTTCAGTCAGGTGAGGAGTCTTTAGTTTGTGTCCATGTGGTCATCTGCTGCTTCGGGGGCTCCCCCCAGCGACGCTGATGGCTGAGGTTTAGAGGGAGCTTCCTCGTCTCTGCGCTGATAGAACAGCACGTAGGCTGCTTTAGTCTGCAGCAGGAGACACAAGGATAGGATTACTCCACAAAACCACAGACATTTGATACACAAAGCCAGGGAGACAGAGAACCCGCCTATCAAATATCAATAATTAAATAAAAAAACAAGGATTATTGAGCATGTACCACAACCCCGGTAGCACTTAACACCAGGTTATGCAGTTTTATGAACAGTAACGAATCAAAACTCACCACAATCTGGTCCTCTGAGGCAGATGAGACACTGCTGTCATCAAAGTAATACCATTTTCCATCCACTTTATTCTTGCCATACGCTGTGTCTGTCAGCCAAAAGGAGACCAGCGTTAACACACAGCTATTCAGACCATTTGTTTACAAAGTCAAAGATAAAAATCTTATCAAGCCAGTTCGGAGGACACTGGCAGAGCAAATCCAAAACACACAAAGAACAATGAGGTGTAAAACCTTTTGCCTCATTAAAATTTAACAGATTAGTATCCGTGGAAACACACTTGTTGTGCAGCACATGTTCAAAGACAAAAAGAGACTGTGCTGACTAAAGAATGACTCAGCAGATTTATAATGAACTAAAATATGGTTGTGGATGTTAATGGCTGTAGAGAAACATCAACCTGTATGTCTTACACTGGATTGACTCAACTATTGGTATTAACTTTTTCCAATAATGCATGAACAAACTGCAACTTACAGTGACCCCCTCCCATTCCTCCATAGTGGTTTGACACGGCAATGAGGTCATATGTGTAAGGGCCAGCCTTAGGGTCACATACAAACTCAGACATGTTCAAATCCCTGAAAAACAAGGACAGAAACAAATGTCACGGCCACCACACTATAAATAAACATTAGATTTACTAAATAACAGCCATCCTTTGTAAGCATGACGCAGCAGGAAATAAGTTCCTCTTAGTGTTTGCGGGTGGTTTTAAATGGCTCTCACTGAGACATGTGACCACATAATACTGAGGCAACAGGAAAATATGTAGTGTGCCAGTTGTGCAAAGGTTAATGACTCATGAGCAGTTATACAACTGCAACAGATAAAGGCAGCGCAAACGGTCTGAATTCTCCATTGAAGGGTCCGAGACGATTTCTTGAAAATACAGTAATTTCTTCCTCATTTCAGCCGCTTGAGTTTCAGCCTGCAGCTCCCTCTAGTGTAAACGTCTCAGGTGTTCTGCAGAGTTTGATCTAACAATTACTAACTACAACTGTGTCTCATCCACTATCCCCTAAAAAGCATACTTTAATGTGGTCTTGAGAAAAATCTATGTTTTTAGGCCAACACAAAGCTTCAGCCATATGAACACAAAGAACTCTTACAAAGCATTAGAGACAGTGGAGCTTCTGATTCATAAACTGAATAGCTGAGTAAAATTAGTTCACTTTTAATATATAGTATGGCCTAATAATAACCGAGATACACCTAAAACAAGTGTCAATCAACAGCCCCACAATAACAAACTGTATCTATGTACTTGTATTGATGCATGCTTTTGTATACCTGATAGGAAAGTCCACCACTGTGTCCAGTTTGTCCCTCCAACATCGGTTGTAGGAGAAACGCTTTAGATGAACTACCAGAATGCGAGGCAATGACCACAAGTCAAACTTTTTAGTGGCCTGTTGGTGCTTCTTACATGTGGGACAATACCTGCATGAAGAAAACATCAGGGTTTTACAAAAATAGTCGTTACAAAAAAAATGCAGTTCTAGCATTAGCTGTGATTTTTTTTTTTTTTTTTACCATGGATCATGTTCTCCAAGCGTCTCCATGGTTGTAAAGAGTTCAATGCATTCCCTCAGAGCTACGGTGGCTTTCTTTTTTTGGGGCTGGAGCATGCTGTCATGCTTCTCATAGGCCTACACACAATATTCACAGAAATATAAGCAAGTTGCATATTCTGTTCCAGCAAGGTTTCAAATGTTAATGCACTGACCTCTGCCTCCTGTTCATCATAACACAGCTTCTTTGACTCTGTATCCCAGTCAATAGCCACTGTGGAATGTGCTGTGGAGGGAAGAGGTGAAGCGAGTCATGTAAACACCAAGTGGTTGTGAAAAACAAAAGAAAAAAATGTAATAAGTTTAAAAGACTAAAACTTACAATTAAGTTTTAGGACATTTCCATCACAAGGCAGCGAGCTGATGTTGGCTGTTCCATAAGAGTTCACTATGCTGAAAGTAAAGAGCTTGGCTGGCAGCGATGGCTTGGCTTCTTCTTTTGATCCATTTTCCAAATCAGAGGTCTCCTCCTCCTCTTCTTCAGAGTGGCCATTTTCTCGCTCTGGACTTACCTGGTGGTCCATCGCCTCCTCTTCCCCTGAGCACACACATTCACAGACAAATATGACATATACCATCTCTTCTGAATGCCTGCATTGTGACACTTGCTTGATTAGCATGAAAAAAAAACTTTTACATAGGCAACAGGTTTTTTTTAACAGTGACTAGTAAGTCAGATGATTACCATCATATAAGCCATTGCTTTCATTGCAGGTAACTGAGTGATTACTGCCATTACTGGAGCTGGCACTGCAGGAGGCTCCATCCGACAGGGGGCTACCACAACCTCCCACACAGGCCGTGGCGCTAGATGATGCAGAACATTCAGGAGCCTGGCTGCAGGTGGAAGAGGTAGCTGAGGCCGAGGCCCTGCTTTCAATATTGGGGCTTTGAGTGTGCTTTACATAGCGTCTGCAACAGGAAGCAAAGATGATTAACAAACAGCAAACTCAGTTAAATATACAGAGCACTTAACATGCATGTGTCAGACAGTTGTATTGGTCTTGTCAATTAAACTATTTCGTTTTCACATAGCAAATATATTGTGCTGTGCTATTACTGCTCTTAAAGCAGCAGTACACGCCCTTCACCTAATTCAAAATTAACGTGTTACACCACTGTTCATATCTGAGCTTTGGTTTCCATTGACTATCTGCATTGAGTTTTCCACTTTCTACCTCATACTGCTGTCAACGTTAAAATAGGGAGACGCTATGTTTGTTGAAAATCCTCATCAGCTGCTCAGACACTGTGGGAACATACAGAATGACAATGTCCTCCTTGTCCTTGTGGGAGCTCCTACTCATTTTCTTCTTATGGATTTAATAAAAGCCCACTTTGAATAGCCACGCTTTAAGTGCGTCATTTTGTTTTGCTCCATCTGTCCACACAGGCAGACGAAAAGGTTTTTTTTCTTTTGCCAGTGTCAGTCAGTCACTTGTAACTTTCAGCTTTGAATAAAAGCATCTAAATATAAACACAGATCCTTACCCAATCCTCTCTAGGATTTTGTCATACAGAACGTCTGCTTTGAGGTTGTGTCTGGGCACGGTGATGAGTAAAGGCTGGCCAAACAGCATGGTGCTTGTGGAGCTACCACCATGTTTTGAGTGGCGCTCCCTGAAATATACAGACAGGTTCATTCTCTCTGGGTCTTCCTCCTGAACCTCATACCTGCAAAAATGCACCAACACAAAAACTCATTAGACACACCTTACAATAGCAACCTAGAAAATTTAATAGACTTTGTCAATAGCAAGACTTACACAAAAATATCATCTTTTTCCATGATTTGGTTGAGGCCATCATCCCGTCTATATATTTTATGGAACCTATGATTATAAACATCTGCCACCATCATCTAGAAAGAGAAGAGAAATAGATTCAGTATTACTTTGACCTATCACAAAGAAGTCAAAAGTTGTATTTTACAGAATATTTGTTTTATTGCTATCAAATTATAAAAAGGTACTAACATTTTCTGGAGGGATTCCGCAGAGTTTGGACAAGGCGCTGCACAGGTCTGTCACTGTACCCAGCTTGGGGACCACAACTCGATACTGCCAGACAAAAAACATTTGACAAACAACAATAAAATGTCAAGAAAATACAATGTAGAAAATAAAATGTTACATATACACACATGGTATTAAGTTTGTAATATTACTGGAGCCTATTTTCACCTCACCTGTGTGGGTTTAGACTGAGGGTCTGATCGCACCAGGAAAATTTCCATGGTACGATCCTTCTTCATGGGCAGAGGCAGCGTGAGGTAGCAGAACGGGTCAAAGGTTACAGACACCTTAGAGCACTCTGGACACACCAATGTAGATTTGAAGAGGCCGTGAAAAATATCAACTATAATAGAGTCGTTGCGCAAACGGTGGTTTGTCCAGGCTTCCTTGGCAACAATCTATAACAACGATCAAATGAAGAAAATATTTCATTAATGACTTTCAAAGAAATGCTGCATCACTGAACTGTCACATATTTAATTCAACAGAATTCTTGAAGTTACAAATGCAAAACAGATTGAAAGACTACATACTGCAAAGACTGTACGGCACAGGATTAAGTTGAAGTGGATTAAAACTCTTAGTCGCTTTAAAATTAATGCTACAGACAGAGCTTCTCAATATGCTATACCTCATCTGGTCGGCCCTCTGCATCCCTTAGGGCCAAATAAGGCTTTTTCTTTACACGGTTCAGATCTTCATGAAGCCCATCCAGCAGGAAGGCTAGGAGTTCCTGGGAGTCCTGCTGCTGGTAGCCTGAAAATTGTGGGGCAAAGCGTCCAACCTGTGTCTGAAAAATAAATGATAAATATTATAAGCTTTGTCCGTCAAAACTATGACTGGTTAATTGATTTAATGAGGACAGGCTTATTTAAAACTCACTTTGAAGGTGCGTGGAGCCACATAGCTGCTGCGGCTCAGCCACATCTGCTTTACCAGATCTGCATAGGCCTCTGCAATCTCGCCCCTCATTCCCAGGGGATTCTCTCGGTTAATCTCTGCCTCATATTGATCATTCAGGAAGTATTCTGTGAGTGGCGATGCATTGCTCAGGCACTGGATGATGAAGAGAAAAATAAAATGATTATTGGAGCATAATGAACAAGTCACTTCTGGCTAGACCTGCAGCAGTATGTTTTTACCTGGAGAGCAGAGTTCATAAAGCATGTGTTGCCCAAGTTACTGAGCCCACACAAGCCAGGCTGCGACTGTGACTCTCTGTAGTTGTAGGAGGAGCTGTATGAACTGTAGCCACCGAGTCTGTTTGAAAACAAAAAAAAATGTTGTAGATGAAACAGGTGCTAGATTACACAAGGTAATAAACTATTCTAGTTTCATAATAAGGCTTTGCCAAGAATTAGAAACTTGGCTAAGAGAGGATAAGGAATTAATTGGTACACAAATTCATTATGCTGGGTTAACTGCTGCTGCTGCTAAATCCAACAAAGACACAAACACACAAATACACAAGGGATGGGATGCCCGCGGGAGGTAAAGGCCAATACTTGTGCTTGGAGGAAAGCTGAAGTGAGAAAAACAGATAACAAGAAACAAGAGCAACAATCTCTTGCCTGTTGCCAGAGGAGGTGCTGTTATTGAGTGTGTAGCTAGGGCTACAGCTGCTGTCTCCGTTGGTAACTGTTGAAGAGATACTGGCTGATGAGTTTGAGGAGAGTTTTGGGGAGGTAGTGAAATTCCTGGATGGGGTTGTACTGGATCTGCAGAGTAACCACAAAAGCATATGTCAAAAAAAGACAAAACATATTTTTATACATTGCCTTTAACTTATATTATGGGGGAGCATATATTTAGACAAATGCAGTAGATTAAAGAAGATTTTTCACTGAAATGCTTACTTAGGATGGGAGACTTGTCTTGGCCACGTGCCATCCTCATTCTTGCATTCAATAACAAGCACCTGTGGGAAAACAACCTAAATAAGATCCAAGTTGGCACAACTTACTATTTTGTTACTGCCATTATGCTGAAGCTTGAATTCACTGTAATACTAGTCAGACGCCAAATGCTGCCAAGGTTCAGCAGCTGCAGGTATGTCTGGCCAATGTGTTTAGATGCGTAATTAATCTAATTTTAACTTTTCCATTACACATTCTAATATAATATATTATTTACAGCCAAGACAGATGTGACAAAACACGCCTGACCTTTAGATGAAAGATTTTTGTCTTACATGAAGATGGTAAAAAAAATCTTCTTAGGAAAGTTTTCAGTAGGAAATATACTAATTATACAAATTAGGACTCAAAAGGTAGAGCACAACTAAACAACAAGCAGATCTTGGTTAGCCTCAACAAGAACTGTATATTACTTTTATATATATATATATTATTGCAGAAATTGTAATGTATTGTATTGCATTAGACTTTCAGATGTTCCCTTTACTTTGTACTGCTCTGAGATTAATTATGTATGCATAATGAGATCCACTATGCTACTGGGCTGTGTTCTTCAAAAGCAGAGGAAGAGCATCCATCTGTGGATCTGAAGGTTATTTGAATAAGACAGCTATACACTACCTGCCCCTGAAAAAGACCAGCATCCTGCACAGTGCTGTCTGGCTTGTTCAGCTGCTCGTAGGTGTTGCTCATGTATTTGTTCCATAGCCGTGTCTCTTTCTCTGGTGGGATATTGAACAAATTCCTCATCTCCTTTTCTATGGTATCTGAGAAGAGGGTGATTTGCAAGAAAATTGCTTATTAGCTTTTCAACTTATTGTTGCAACAAGAAACATTTAATGACAAACATTATAAAGATAGTTCTGCGGTTTCAGCATCTGGTTATGTTGGCTATGAACCTGAATCTATAAAAAACACTTGTGCAGATACTTACCGATTGTATCAGCTTTACTAAAATGACGTGTAACTACATTGTCCATGTTGTCATTCTCACACAAGTTCAGCTCCAGCAGGTAAACTTCCACCTTACAGTGCTTGACAAACATGCCATGTTCAACAACCTAGAAAAAAAACAAGGAAACATTTAAAACCCCACAACACAAGTGAATAGTAAAATTAAAAAACATGTCCAATAGCATTACCTTCCTTATGATGGGTCTTTGCCCCTCAAGGCAGCCATACCAGCTGACAAGTTTATTCCAAGCCTCGGTAGGTACAAGGACATAATCCAGCTCATCTATAAGGTGATCTATTAGAGTCTGGGTCTCCTGGTCTTTAAGAATAAAAAACAACAATGAGCAAAGACTTTTTATCTATATGTAAGATTTGTGATGTTCTCAAATAATCAAGATTGTTTCTTTACCTGAGAACAGTCCAGAGTTGTCAATTGGTCCTGGATAAAGGCTACATCCTCCCACATTGTACATGTCCCAGCTGTCAAATCCCACATACTTCTTCCATTGTTTGAACCACCGACTATCTATTAGATGCCTAAAACAAATTCATTATTAAAAATAATAAAACTTCCACACTTTTATATAAACTGTTATTATTTACATCCATAAATGATTTTATAGTCATCTGGAATTTGCAGGGTATTGGTGACAGAAAAGGAAACAATCCAAAGACAATAAATGTTTGGGAAAGCACAGGGTTGGGCTTCTGCTAACCAGGAATGTTATGCAACACGAAAGTGTCCTGACATTGGCAGATATAGTAACAGCAAGCTAGTTTGACTTAATCTCATTCTAAGTGAGGATCTCCTTTCATAAATAGGCTTGTATTGACAGAGTAGGGCAAACAAAGAGAACTCATAGAACTCAATTTTTATTTAACTGCCTCAAATGAAAGCAGTCTTGATCAAAGTAAAACAAGTTTGTTGTACCTGAGATTAACTGTATGTAATCACATATTTAATCAATCATTACAACCATCACGTTAGGGGGTGAATTTAAACTAGTGTCTCATTTAACAGTGTAAAAAATACTAGACAGATATTAACATGCCGCTCCTATTCAGGTAGAAGTGGACATATATAGCTTTTACACTTAATGACATACTCTATCCTTAAAACCCATGTAACAAAATAAGGAAACAAAACTGATCATCTGACACTTCTTTATGGGCCAGGGTTGGTTCTTATCTGTTACATTGTTAACTAGGTTAGCAGTGGTTGGTTGTCATCTAGGAAGCCGCAGTATAATACGAGCAGGTAACGACATCACGTAATATTCCTGTCAACTCCTCATCTAGCAAGAAGCCGGTTTAACAGGCAGAAGGACCCACCACCTGAATCCCAGGGCCTGCGCTACGAGCAGGTTAGCCACAGCATCTGCAACCGAAGGCTAACATATCCCAATACAGCCAGAAATGTGTAGATACTGTACAAACGAACCACTTAACTATCTATGCCAGTTTGGCTGTCTACAATACGCCTAAAAGGCTGTAAAGGTTACTGCGGGCAACAGCTTCTAAAGTCAAGTTGTGTGGCTAGCTGCTAGCGTGCTAACTTGTTAGACATTAGCGCTAGCTGGCAAAATGTTAGTAACGTTAGCTCAGCGGCTTTCAACTTCAGGCTTACAGTCGTCGGCGCCGTTAGCTTAGCATTTCCGGCTTATCACTAGCTAACGTTAGCAAGCTAATGCTAACGGAAATACCCAGATAACGTTGGCCATTGCCGTTTCTTACCATTCGTCACCCTTTTTCAGAGATGTTTTCAGAAGTGACCCGATAGTCTGTTTTTGACTCTCGGTTGAAGGGCTTGGCATCTGTGCGGCTACCGGCTCCGAGTCAGAGTCCGCCGCGCCACCCGACTCGGGTCCGCCTCCCTCGGCCATCATGCAGTGACTGTGCCGGTATCGTGAACGCGCAGAGGGAGGAGACGCGCTTGAGAGCGCTGCTCATGGGAAATCTTTCTGCTCCACGGTCTGCGCACGGTGGAGGAAGAGCAGCGGCCGCAAACTCGACCAATAGGCGCACAAAGAGCGTCCTTCAAAATAAGCTGTCCTGTTATGTTTTTCAGACCTAAACATACTTAGCCTTATCCTTATTGCAGCGACAGCCTAGAGATAGTCTGTAAGTTTAAGTGAATTGCAACAAATAAAACAACATGTAGTCAAATCAGGCTTTATGCTGTACAAAACAAAGGGGAGTTACATTACAAAATAAAGCATCTACATACTTGAAAAACAATATTTCAACCAGGAATTTATATTCTATCAACAATTAATCTGACCTGAGTGTAATTCCAATTTAGGAAGCTACCTCAAAACAGATCTATGATCTACCAAGTGATTAAATTAGTGATTAGTGGTTTTATTGGCCTTAAATAAAAATATTCAGAACTATAAATTGAAGTTATACAGTATACTAGCGACAAAACATATGGAAATGGAGACAGCTTGTCTAGCTGTCCATAGAACAAGACAAGCACTAAGCAGTTTGCATACTATTATTAACGGCATAATGATGACATACATGTGTAAGCTAATAATAATGCTATCAAAAGCAAAAAGCACCCATGTCCACCCCTCCTACCTTTAACTAATATGAATTATACCAGTGCTTTCTCATATTTATGAAACAGCAGCAAAACCAGTGTATTTTAAGGTATTTCACATTTTTTATGAACAGGAATGGAAAGATAATACATATGAAAAGACAAGGGCCACAAACAAATCCTGTAAACTTTGCATAACATGAAGGAATTTGTCCCATCTCTTACTTTTAACCACAAAACAAACTCCTGCAATAATCAAAATTCAAATTGAAGGCTCCAAGAAAGAGAGACCAGGCCATCAGAAGATACCACTTGGCAGCTCCTTGCTAAACATGCCATCAAAGTCCAGCTCTCGGCTCATCAGATCCTCTTCTACACTCTCTAGCGCCCACTGATGGTCAGTCAGCTCCAGTGCCTCCCATTCAGCCTGAAACCAGAACAAACATTTAAGTACATCTGAAGCTAATCTAAGCCGATAATGACTGATGCGCTAATTTATATACCTTAAAGGCTTTATTTGTATCTGCAGGCATAGCCATGGCAGCACCACTCATCTGCTCCTGCATGATCCTCGACTGATCGGCACCTATTAGGATTATGTGGCAAAACAAAAACAATTACAATATTTGATTAAAAAAATAATTATTGAACATCATTATGCATCAGTAAATATCTGTGGGCAGTTTTAATATGTCAGTAGTGAATTTTATTAAGCCAAAACACATGCTTTAACCAATATATTACCATTGTCCTGGCCAAGTATCAGTGAGTACATGCTTCGTAGTCCAAACACATTGAGGAAATACCACGATGCTGAGCTCACCCTATACAGTAAACACACAAACGCGACAATATATAATGTAATTTTGAGTAAATGTATAATGACTTTTACAGCGTCTCTCTCTAAATGTAGTTTTAACAGCTTACCATGAAGCGTCCAGTGAGAGCAGCTCTATTCCTTGCTGCAACATGGGCTTGAAGCGTAGAGTGAGAGGGAAGGGAACCTTAGCTGTCAACAAGACAATATAGAAAGAACTTAATGTACAGCTTCTTTATTATTTTATTATCTGAAACAAATTGAAAAGTATTTTTGTGCATGTGAAGGTGCAAATATTAATGAATGAGATCATTACTTGTTACAAATCCTGAAAAAGTCCAATTGATCCAGCCGCCGATAAGGATCATGGGAAGCACGTTGGTGACGTTGCCTTTCATCATATCTGTCAGCATGCTGGGATCTGTGAAATTGATGTAGTCAGCAAAACGCTAAATAAAACTCGCAAAATGTTGCAAATTGGACATATTATATATATATATCTAACACACTAAACTATAACACTTGCTTTTGTTTCCATTTTAGTGTCTGGTGTAGTCGTAGTAAGACATTTTTCTTTACCATAACTTGTAAAATCAAGGCACAAGTATGAAGTATCACATTAGATAATTACACTGTACTTAACCTGGAAAAATTACCTGTCATTGGAGATGGTGGAACAACTTTTCTTTTAGTCTTCTTGAAAAATCCATCTTCTTGATTATTGAAGTAAAACTTCCTCATCAGAAAAGACTAAAGAAAGAGAGATCTTCAATTACACCATTCCACACATAGTAGTATTGATATTGACTTTAATGTTGACACTGAATTTGTATACTTAATACACACAAGCCTTATAAAAAAACAATATATGCCACTTCTGTAAATATAAAAATATTCTACCTGTTTTGGAATGTATTTTCCATTTTCTCTAAGAATTCTGCTCCGAATAAGAACTTGACTGTATTGGGAGAAACAAACAAACTTCCTAAAATGAACTGTATTATTTTTAACAAAATCCACTTTACATATAAACACAATGTGTCCTTACCTGTCAGAAACCTGTTCTAACGTCAACTTCTTGTCACTCTGGAGAAGAATAGAGACATAATGTCGCATCACTCCAACCAAAAACGTGATGAAGACAATGGGCAACACGACCCAGAGTCGAATATTGGAATCCAGCAGAAGCTCCGGCTCAGCCATTCAGCCTGACAGCTTAACTAGAGAAAAGAAAGAGGGCATGAGAAAAACACAGCAGCAACTTTAACACGACATGTATTCGTTCTAAATCCCGATTAAATGTTTTACAGATGACAGAGTAGCTTAATGTGACAGTTCTCCAAATTAGCTGTGTCAAGCTGCAGTAACGTTAACAGGGATGGGCTGTCACTTCAGTTAGCTACAAGCTAGTTGCAGTATGGACTTCACAGGTAGAAATAACGATACTTAATAAATTAACAAAGAAACATAAACAACTCAAACCTCGCTTTAAATTGTCGTTATTTATTATACCAGTAGCGTTTATTAGTTAACATTTATCGTCAGGTTAGCACTAGAGGCTCGCTAATGGGAGCGTTAAGCTAGCTGCCTACCCTCTCCAGACACAGTTGGGGGAACTGGCGCGTCGTTTCAGCGTAGGGACCACTACTTGCAGCAGGTCCCAGCCAAGCGATAGACAAAACAATGCGCAACGCGGGGCACTAAAATAAATCAAATCGCCTTCAACAATTTACATCTACTGCGGCCATTGCGCTGCTGTATTGACTCCAAGGATAAAGGAGATTTCTGCTTCTTCAGCCTATCCGCATGTCTGTAGCGGCGCCTGCAGCGTCACCCAGCGGCGATGCAGGGCATACCTGTCCGCTCACGGCCTGCTTGAAATCAAATTCAGGTAAATTTTAAACTAAAACAATTAAATATAAACAATTAATAAGGTACTAAATGTACGTATAATAATTGTGTTTGTAGTTCACAAACACTATTATGATAATTAGCTAGGTATGCTGGAACTACATCTGTTTCTTATCACCTCTTATTCTACTTACATACCTACCTACTTACTTGAATAAATAGAATTTTGTCATAACCTAGATACTAGTTATTATATTGTCCTAGGTTAATTTAGTAGGTTTATTTACATATGTATCTGACATGTTCTACTAAGGGTGATCACCCTTTGGTTTAAAGCCACGTGCAATGTAAAGTGCAAAACATTAGAATTGCATTGGTTAAAAAAAGTAAAAACAGCAAGTTCCAACTCCTTTTAAATAATATGTTTAACTACAGGCTTAATAAAAAGCATAAGCCAACATACATTTAGTTGTTTAACGCCGTTTCCCCTCGTTGTAAGTCCTCCTGTGCGGCGGGTGGCGCTGTTGCGTGTCAAACGTGTGCTGACATACCGGAAGTGACTAACAATAACGAGGAACCTCGCTAAGGCTCTATTGTCAGGGCGTAAATTGGCATAACAAGGAGTGGTATTAAAACGGTATGTAATATGGTAACACACGGCTCGCATTTACCAATATGGATAGCATAAGTTTAGGTATACGTCATTGCCATAGGTTGTTTGGTCTTGCGTCCACCAACGTCAAAACCACCGTCTTCTACACACGACTTAGCTAAAATAAATAAGCCTGCCTTAACAAACGGATTCTGCTTGTTGGAAATGAAAAAATAGTAATTGACAGCAAACAGTCATCAGAAAACGTATTAACGGGAGTTTAGGTTGTCTGTCAATCGTTTCAAGTCAGATTTCTGAATAGTAACCCTTAGCCGTGACCTCCGTATGTGAACGGAGTAGCTATGTAAGGGAGGGGTTTGCAGCGAAGTTAATTAGGCAACATGAAAGATTGTTCACGATGAATCTGTTTTATAATATCATACTTGAATGGGTAACGTAAAGCCTCAAACAATTTCATCTGTCTGAACCTTGTCTAGACTGATGTCAAATCACGCAAACAACGATTAAGAGGCTTAAAATATCTTTTGATTTTTCTGCAGACTCTCTTGATCAAACCGAAGTCTTACACACAGACATGGGGACTGATAAAAGGTAAAGCAGCACAAATCTGTCTTTGAGAATGTAGTGAATATTTTTACATTCATGACACTTGAACGCTTTCTTTCTTTTTCAGACTCAGTCGTAGTGAACGTAATGGAAGGTATGGCTCAGATGGCAGAAGGGATGATCCTGAATGGTGTGACAGACGGGGTAGAGATGTGGAGAGGGACTATGATCGACGATGGGGAGAAGATAGATTTAGGGAGCACCTTGATGACAGTCCAGAGGTAAGTGCATTGAAAGGCCTTGAACGCACCTCAGACAAACAATATAGTTGTGACTTCAGTAACAAACCTTTTTTTCTGCAATAGAGGGGTCGAAAGCGACGCAATAGTGACTGGTCTGATGACGAATATGATGGAGATTATCTAGACCAGGACTACAAAATGGAGCAAGAGGAGGAGAGCAAAACTATAATGCTGAGGGGTCTTTCTCTTCATGTCACAGAAGAAGATGTAAGTTTATGGACCAGTTGATTTATGAACTAAACCCGCTAAGACGTCTGCTCTGGTCTAAAAGTTTCTTCCACTGTTGGAGTTGCTGGTGGTGTTTGGTCTCTCCATATAGTCTAATGTTCGTTGTGTTTCTTCAGGCATGATTTAAAGTTTTATTTTATTGTTAATGAAGTAGTAGGTCTTGTACTCTAAATAATTTAACACTCAATATTCCAGATCCGTTCAGCACTTGAGCAGATGCAGGGGCCCCAGCCTGTGGACGTTCGCTTGATGAAAAAAAGGACTGGTGAGTTTTACTACTAGGAGGAGCCTCTTACATTGATCCTTATGTTCTCTTTTGCATCCCACTTAATGTCTTTTATGGCCGTCCTTGAATAAAAGAGTATCCTGTCATCAAAGGTTGTTCAGTGAGATGAAGTGGTCAGGTAAACAGGTAACTGTATTTCTAATTTATGTCCAGACATGAAAGCTATGGTAAACCAAATGCACTACAGCCACTTGACCTTATAAACACCCTCCCCACTTCCATTGTTACTTTGAATTGGACTGTACAAGCCCATTGTGAGTTTGAATGTTGCACCCAAGCATTCTAACTAACACGCCTCCCGTCTATATTTGAATGCTGTCTCTAGGTATAAGCCGAGGTTTCGCCTTCGTGGAGTTTTATCACTTGCAAGATTCTACTCGATGGATGGAGACCAATCAGGTTGCTTCAACAATCACAAAGTCTAGACCTATTTTTTTGGAAACGAGAGCCCGACTTAACCAAAATAATGATTAATAATAATTTACAATCTATTCAAATTTAGGCAGAGCACTGCAATATAACCATGGTAATACTAAAGACTAAACAGATGTTATTCTTATATCGCTCACAATATATTCACACCAGCCTTTTCAGAAAAAGGTTCTTTGATCTACTTAGTTTAGTGTGTGTTCTATATCTGCTGTTAAATAACTCTGTAAATGCAGTGAAATTTGTGTTTCTTATAAAATTAATAACCAACTCAATATACAAAAAGTTATTGGGTCCTAACATCAAGAAGACTTTTGCCTTCCCTTATCAAGAGCAGACATAAAATGCCTTTTAGCCCTGACTGCCCTGTGGCACCCCATAGCACATTCTGCTCCAGCTCAGTCACGTGGATATTTCCTCATCTCCATTTTAAATCCGAAGACTGGGGTGAGAAAGGAATGAGCTGGCAGCACTCCGATCCCAAACACAATTAAAACCATTTTTGAGAACTGGTTTCCTCACACACAGAACTGAAACTCTCTGTTTCTGATCTTCTCTCCTACCTCTGTTCGCTTGTACTCCCTGAGACATTCTACCTAAGCAGCGAGTGTAAGCCTAGCCACTCTTTCCCGTTCCAGCTGCTCTCACTCATTGGGTGGTAGTGGCAAGACCTCATCTGCCTCTTCGGCTTAAATGTTTAGAGTTTGAAATAACTGGTGGTTTTTGACTTCACAGAACAAGCTGGTGATCCAGGGGAAAAGCATCATAGTGCACTACAGTAATAGGAAACAGAAATTTGAGAACTGGCTTTGCAATTCTGTGAGTCGTGTTTCAAAGAACTGTGTTGATATTTTCCTTTTTTTTGCTTCTGCATTTTATAACAAAGTCTTTATTAAAAATGTATTGTTGGTTTATTACAGTGTGGTCTGTACAATTTTCGAAAGAGGTTGAAGTGTTTTAGATGTGGAGCATCAAAAGTTGGTAAGTGGCTAACACTTCAGGAAACCAAAAGTGTATTTTGTGTGTTCTCAGTCATTATTTTCTACTCATCTATACATTGTCTTGGTGGTTTGTTTTCAATTTGTCCCACTTCTATTCCTGAATCTAGATGGAGAATCTCCTGCAGTCAATGGATTAAATGTAGAGTCTCAGCAGCCAGGGGATTATACTGGAGATAGTGAGTTTATTTTTGACACTGTGTTAAAAATATTTGTTTCAAATGTTCTACATTTATACTCAAACTGATAACATTTTTCTTGACAGCAATCATTTTAAGGAACATTGCACCCCTTTCAACTGTTGATGGAATTTTAAACATGTTGGCGCCATATGCTAACTTGTCCACGGGCAACATCCGCCTCATCAAAGACAAACAAACAGGACAAAATAGAGGCTTTGCCTTTGTTCAACTCTCATCTCCTTTGGTATGTTATTGTAGTCACAATACAATTCAGTATGTTTGTTTTGGGTGTGTACATACATGTCAACAATCATATGCTTTTCCTTCTTGAACAGGAGGCTTCACAGCTGCTCACCATTCTCCAGAGCCTTCAGCCACCTCTAAAACTGGATGGAAAAACAATTGGTGTGGATTATGCCAAAAGTGCTAGAAAGTGAGTCATACACTGATACTGTTTGAGTGTATCTTTAGCTTTCTAAATTGAGTATACAGTTTGTGCTCTGTAGAGAACAGCAAAAGCATTTTTAAATATAGTTAAAAAGTAAAGTATTGAAATAGTTTTTGTGTGTTTTATCTTGAATAAACTTTATTTTAGTTACCAGTTTAAGTCATAATTACAAACTTCCCTAATGATTCATTATTAAAATTTGTAAGAAGCAAATAAGTGGCTCACTCAATTTTAAGTTTAAGAATTAAGACTTAACATTTGTTTCTCCAGAGACTTAGTGCAGCCTGATGGGATCAGAGCCAATGCTCTCTCTGTGGCCAGCACAGCTATTGCTGCTGCCCAGTGGTCATCAAGCCAGGTATCACTTAATGCACAAATTCTAACTTTACACTGAAGAAAAGGTTGTGTAACAGTGATGTTGCTACTGACTGACATGCCTGTTTTCATACTCCCAGCTAAAAGGTTCTGGTGCTGTTCCTGACTTTGTCACTCTTCCAGAGGGTTTTGCACAACAGGCTCAGGTCTGTACAGAGTCTACTTTATTAAAACTGCCTTAAATAAGACTGGTAATTTTCATGGACTAGACTTCCTCTGCTTTAGGCTCAGAATTATCAAGTGTGGCAGCAGCAGCCTGGTGGCTTGACTCCTGGTGATGGATTACTTGGAGGTAACAAGATTGCCGCTCACAGATTTTATTTTGTATTTTCTATATCTGAGATGGAAGTCATACCTTTTACCATTACTGTCTGCAGCTGCTCCAGGAATTAAGACCTTCCTCCCTGCAGCTCCCAGTGTGGTCATATCCCAGATGGCTCAGGTTTACCAGCCTGTCATCATCAGCCAGCCAGCTGTGCAGGTAAGCAGTGTAGTAACAGTGCATCTGTACCCAGCAGACAATTCATTTTTTTATTTATTTCTTTGCCATTGTGCAGTAAACCCCAAAGTTTATTTTGTTTTTTCTTCAGTCCCAACACGTAGCAGGTCCAGTTGATGCAGTACAACAGCCTGCTAATGTTGGCACCACATCACTGGTAACACCGTCAGCTTCTAATGTAACAACTACAGTCTCTACTACTCCCACTGCAAACACATCAGGTGAGTTTAGATGGCTGCAAATTGGCCTCTCTGCACGTGAAAGAGGTGTTCAAATTAGATTTTATTTTGGTATTTCCCGTGAGGGAAGCACAGTTTGTTTCATAAGTGCCTTTTGTATCCGCAGCTATCCCTGATGCCTCCAAGTACCAATATGACGAGTCCTCAGGTTACTACTACGATCCACAGACTGGCCTGTACTATGATCCCAGCAGCCAAGTACGTACTGGACATGACCATGGAATATACTGCAAACAATCATACAAACTAAATTTTTAATTATTCAAATATTTGTATGCTTATTATCAACAGTACTACTATAATACGGAAACTCAGCAGTACCTGTACTGGGATAGTGAGAAGCAGACATATGTCCCTGCACCAACCGAAAAAAGTCCGGATCAAGTGTCATCAGCTACTGACCCAGCAAGCTCCTCTGCAGGTGTAGCTACAAGCAGCAAAGAGCCAAAGGAAAAAAAAGAAAAGCCCAAAAGCAAGTCTGCACAGCAGGTAAGCCTTACTCTAAAATAAGTTTGTTTTCAATGAATTATCCTGACCTAGAAACAATGTGGAATGTTAATCAAATTGCAGATTGCAAAGGACATGGAGCGCTGGGCAAAAACCTTAAATAAACAAAAGGAAAGTTTTAAGAGCAGTTTCCAAGGCTTAGGAACATCCAAGGAGGAAGACAGGAAAGAGTCTGCAGCTGCCGATGCAGGATTCTCCCTCTTCGAGAAGAAGGTAGTCTAGACTTAGTGGTTATTTTACATTATGCAAACTTAATATGGAATATTTAACATCATGTTCTGTTACCAGCTTCATAAATTCCTTAATCATTGAAGGTTTGTGTTCCTGATACTTTCATAAGATTTGTTGCTTTCTTTCAGCAAATGGGAGCATTTGAGATGCCACCCCTCATGGTAGAGCAATTCAAATTCATGGAGCAGGAGAGCTCAGCTAAGGTTTGTACTGTTATTTTCACATACCACAAATATTAAGAGTTCTCCCAACATGCCTTTCTGCCACCCTGTTACAGAGTAGTGCAAGTGCTGCTTACAACGGGGACAGTGACCCAGAGGAGAGCAGTTTGGATAGAGCAGCAGACCTGGATGGAAGCATAACAGACTGGAAAAAGATGGTTTGTCTGCTGTGCCGACGACAGTTCCCCACCAAAGAGGCTCTGTTGCGTCACCAGCAGCTCTCTGACCTCCACAAGGTGAGGATGGGAAAGCAGCAGGCCTCTAATCTGCCTGTGGCTAATGTATAATTATTCCGAGCACTGCCATCTGCTCAATGTATAACGCTTCAATACAACAAGGTAACGAGTGTTATGGAGCCTAAATTGTCACAAAGACATGTGAAAACCATACTTTGTTTTTAAATGCTTTAGCAAAATTTGGAAATTCAGAGAAGATCGAGGCTTTCAGAAGCAGAGCTGGAGGAGCTGGAGAGGAAAGAGAGTGAGGTATTTGGCTCCAAAATGACCACGTCTTTATTGTCCTTTAGTCATATTTAAGTGAACTCACAAAGGTTTAATTCTCCAACAGCTCAAATACAGAGACAGAGCTGCAGAGAGAAGAGAGAAGTATGGAGTTCCTGAACCACCTGCTCCAAAGAAGAAATTTTATCAAGCACCAACTCCAACAGTGTACGTGTAAAAGTTAAAGCTCAAAAGACTGATTTTTCAGGGCTTTTTTTTTTGTCTGATCACTTTTCCCTCTCCTCCAACAGGAGCTATGAACAGCCAACCAAAGATGGTCTAACAAGCGATAACATTGGAAACAAAATGCTGCAAGCAATGGGCTGGAAAGAGGGCAAAGGTCTAGGACGCAACCAGCAGGGGATCACCACGCCCATCTCGGTGAGGAAGCCAATATTCGTCCTTGTGTTATTTTAAAATTCCAAATAACACTCCAACAAATGGCATATGCATGACAGCGTGTTCTTTTTAACGCAGAGCAATTAGGGCTGTTTCCTTACAGGCACCTGTGTCCATTCTGTCTCTCGTAATAAATGTCTCGGTCCTCTCCCTACAGGCTTCATTAAGAGCCAAAGGCACCGGTTTGGGTATTAAAGGAAGCTCATATGAGCTCTCGCCATCTGACACCTACAAAGATGCTGTTCGCAAGGCCATGTTCGCACGCTTCACTGAGCTGGAGTGAGCCGGCCACAGGGATCATACTGAACTGTGAAACCAAATTATGTTACTGTGACAGGAAAAGCTGTTGCCAGACAAAAAGAAACATATTTTTGTCAACCCAAATATGTACATTTCTGTAAAGTTTCTGTACATATGATGATGTGGACATAGCAAAGTCTTCTCTTTACGTGAGGTTTCTAATGAATCAATGTTCTACTTCTACACACCCTGTGCTCACAGTTACTTAGTTCAGTTAGTTTAGTTTTCTTCTAGGATAGAATCTATACAGACTGCCAAATATTCAGAACTGCACTATTCATGTTTTACATGATCATGATATGGGCTTGTTTCAAAATGTTTTTCATTTAATAAGTAGCCTTTTTTATTTCTCAACTAATCTTAGGTTTCAACAATACAATGGCATTGAAAGGTTATTTGGAGACATTTTGTTTGTAAACTAATTTCCTGTAGCCCACAGATTGTACAGCTTCATCCTCATGTGGGTTTTTTTTGTTCATACTCATTGTAAATGTGAAAGTTTATCGTAGGTACATAAAGTGGCTTCTGCCCTCGAGCCTCCTGTTCTCTGTGCTCTTGTGTATGTCACCAAACCATGTGACCAGCGGTTCAGTTGAATGTTGGGACGGCTGTGAGGTGATGCTCTCCTCCCTCGTTGTGCTGCATCTTCACTGTTGAACCACCTCTCAATATTTGTGACTTTAACCAAATTTGTGCCTATCACGTTTCCTTCCAGAGTATTGCTAGTTGTAGGTAGAATAGTGTTGCTATCTGCTTGATGTTTCGTGTGGATGGCTACTGTAGCTTTTCACTAGGGGGCAGCGTGAGCGCCAACTGTTTAACGTGAATATTTTAATGTCCTTTATAAGAAACCTCAGAGATTTGTTGGTCTCGCTGCTGTTGGACACGTTAGCCTCATTACTAATTTGTATTATCACTATTTGCTTTTCCTGAATAGGATGTCCTGTCTTATGGCAGGAAGGAAGGAAGCTGTCACATGCTGCACATTAACTAAACCTGTAGCAACGGACTGACAGCTGCCTGTTGATTGACATCGCAGCACGAAATGAACCCTGTTCATTGTCTCACACATGTGAATGTCATCTCAGTTTTCAGCACAGAACTGTCTCACCTTACTTGAATCTGTGTCACTTGACTAAACTATTTTGTGGTCACATTGAACCCAGGAGAACGGAGAGCACAGTGATACGTGAAGATCATGAGAAGATCATTCTGAGTCACACTCATTGTGACTCAGAATGAGATTTCGAGTTGCACCCTCGCTGTGCGTCCTGGATGCAGTTTCATCCTACATTAACAAATACTAAAGCCACTGATAACGTGATCTCAGGCTACAGCCCATAGTAAGTCATTAATAATCATTATTAACAGCCAACCTGTCAATCAACCCAACACAAACAGACTTTTAACTCATTTGATTTTCACATCTCTCACCTAAACTGGACCCAAATCCACTGAGCTCCTGTATTTTTCTCTTTTTCTGTTTCCTGTAGTTACTGCTCTTTTAGCTCTGCGTCTTTCTGTACTCTGGACGTGGACCTGTATGTTTTCACTTCATTTGCCAACTGTTTTTATTAGCAACGAGAAGTGTTTTCAGATCAGGTGGACAGTGGAGGACACAGTGGACACGTTTGTGTTTCTCTGTATCTAAATGTTTGTGTTGCCTTCCTCAGGGATCTAAAATTACCCCCAGAACAAATGTGCAACAAACACACAAACCCACACTGGTAATACCTTTTTCTCATGCAGGCAAATTGCTCAGAGCTCTGTCCAGCTGTCCAAACAGAAGACAACTGAATTCAATAACCGAGGAACTCATGATCCACACATTCATTTGAAAAGAGTTTACGTGCATTATTAAATCTTAGCATTCATAAAATAAAGTATTTCTTAATTTATTATTCCAGAAATGTTGCTGGCATTTTTTCTTTTAGCCTTAAGACGTCTTTTTTATATCATGTTTTAGCAACTCATGAGTTATTATCTCATTTATATTTAAAGTTACAACAGAGTGGTTGATTTTACAAAGAGCCCATTTCTGCAGCAGAAGCTTCTTGTTTGAGGCTTAATTTGTCACATGAGCTCTTCGCGTGTTCCACGGGTCTCTGGTGCCACAGAGGAAAGAGGGAGGACATTTGAGGAGCAGCGTGTGAAAATTTGATGAAGTCGAGGACAAGCTGGAGCATCAAACGCTGGCTCCAGTGGAGCCGCTCGCTGAGCAGTGGTGAGAAGCAGGTTTAGGTAAAGTTACACGTAACAAGACAGTTACAGTCTGTGTATTAATTGTATTGGGTGTGAAACACAATTGTACGTCTACAAACACCTGCACGTTAATGTGCTGGCAGCCAGTGTTCATCCTCCTGGTTATAAGTTATAAGGCTGAGAATAATCTCCAGTAATCAGGTCTATCTGAGAATGGGGAGATGTTCAAACAGCGTATTGACGCATGATCGCATACTCACATTTAACAAAAAATGCATTTATTCCACAATCCACTTCAATCTTTGATCCCTTGTCTCTGCTGCAGCCTTGAGTAGACTCTCTGACCTTTTACCCTCTCTGAGCCTTGATGTTTCAGTTCCCCCCCTGGAATGACTAGAAAGCTCCTTCAGGGAATTCCTCCCACAGAGAGGAATAATGCTCAGGACTTCTTTCTGTCCTGCAGAGCTATATGTGTGTGTGTGTGTGTGTGTGTGTGTGTGTGTGTGTGTGTGTGTGTGTGTGTGTGTGTGTGTGTGTGTGTGTGTGCGTGCGTGCGTGCGTGCGTGCGTGCGTGCGTGCGTGCGTGCGTGCGTGTGCGTGCATGCGGTCTTTGATGGTAAATAGGCTAGGCAGGTGGCCCAAGTATGTATTTGTGTGTTTAGGAGAGGGCACATTTTGTGAACTTGTTCTGTAAAAACTTTCTCAGATGATTGAAGTCTGGGGAGAATAACAAACAGCTTTCCGCTGGTATGACAGATGTCTCCTCTCGATAAAAGCTTCAGAGACACCCTCATTTACTCTGCCTTACTGTGCCATTGCATAACATTGACAATAACGTGTTTTCTTTCCAACCGATGTGTCCAATTGTCGAAGGTTTCTAAGATACAGATAAACGATCTTCTGCCATTTAAAACAGGCTGAAATAGTTAATAGCTTTCAGTGACTGAGCTGAAGATGAAAATACCATGATACTGTTATAGGTGAAGCAGATATTTATGCACAATTATTAGATACAAGAACACTTCCACTGACCGGAAACATGAAAACTGTCCAGCTTGACCCTACGATACACAGAGACAACTCACGCTTGACAAAAAGCTGATGAGCGACAACCAGCGACAGCTGCCATTCACTGTCAAAGGAACCTCGGCGCTCAGCAAACTCTGCTGTGTGAGACGCGATGACGCTGCACTGACCAACGAGGTGTCTGAAATAAAACAGGAAAAAATGCCCAAGGTTTAGATTTTGTGGTTTTTCTGGCATAAGTATTACTTTCGCCTTCACCTGCAGGCACAGAGCCATTAGGAAATCAGCATCTCCGATCGTACACATTATCAATATGAGCCGCCACAGCAGTGCATTGTGGGTCCACACACCCGCTGCAGGGACACGCGAGCACTGTTTCACCTGAACGGACTCTGTTCAGGCTGATTGCGTGAGCGCATCGCTTCCACGTCCACGCCCCGCTCATCCCTGAGTGGACGGCGCCGCTGTGGATAATCACACACTGACTAAGCGGCGATTGCGCCGGGAGGATGACCTTAATTGAGTCTGATCGCAGCATCTTCCAGCAGCGCTCAGCAACATCGAGTGAATGGGTTTGCTGATGTGTGACGAGGTCTTCCCTTCCTGTTTCCCCTCATTATTTACACGGCGGAGGCCGGAGGAGCGTGGAGGAGGCGACATTTGAAGCTCCTCGTAAAAAGGCCCCTTTTTGCGCGTTTGATCCCGCGGCATCTGTTTGTTTTTTGTGAGGGCGGAGGAAAGTACGTCTTTGTAGACGGAGAGGATACACTTACAGTTTAAAAATAGAAAGGTACGTTGTCGCCTTTGATGAAATCAAAATCTGCTTCATTCACAGTACCACAGCTATAACAACAGGTGGGAGCTAATATCCAAATTTCCCTGACCTCCCTGAAGTCACAGGCTCCCATTGTTTCCCTCAGTCCATTCAAAGCTATTCACAGGACCCCGCTGCTTTGTTGCTGTTTGTAGGAATCAGCCAAAGTAAACTGCTTTGGGACAAATGTCCCCCGGCAGATTTGAAATGATCATGACTCTTAACCTAATGTTTTAAACAGGTACCACCACCAGGTTTGAAATATTAAGTATTAACCTGTGACCATGATAGTATCAGCTGTACGTGGGGTTGGTGAGGGTTCAACCTGTGCCGAAGCCGTTCACACCTGTGCTTCGGTACATTTGCATTCAGGCCCTCCTGCTTCTCCTTGTTTACCTGACAGACAGGTGAGGCTCCTGCGGACCGCGAAAGGAGAAAGGGCAGTGGAGGAAAATGCTGCGCCTCCAGACCCAGAAGTCCTTCGCCTGCACCTTTTCCTCCTCACTGGTCGACTCACAGTTAACAGAGCGGAGGCGGATGGGGCCTCGTGTGCTGAACTATAGCATACATCTGCCGGGTCCTTCCGCTGACCTCTGGGACGCACAAGCCCGACTCTCAGCATCTCTGGGCCTGTGCTCTATGGGTAGCCGTCCCTCACGGAGACATCCCCGGAGCAGATGCTGAGCCTCACGGGCCCCTGAGGTCAGAAGGCCTCTGCGTCCACAAGGTCAGGTTTGCTCTGGCGGCTTCAAAGGGAACCGTTGGTGATGATTAAGAGGATGGAAGAAAAGTGAATTACAGTAAGAAGCAGATTGAATTTAAAATAAGATGTGGTATTATGTTGAGAGCTGAGCTAGGGGCCTATAATAGGGCAAAACATTATTCTTCCGAGAAAATGTGTTTGTTGAGCACGTGATGAGGGAACCTGGTCTAAATTTACCTTGGTCGGTGAACCTGATCTAGAGAGAGGGAGAGGGAGAGAGGAGACGATCCCCGGAGCAGCGTGACATCAAAAACGCTGCTGCCGATGACCTAGAAACGGAGAGCGTGCGTATTCGACGTGCGTAAGCGGCGGCGCTCTTCGGTAACACATGGCCCGGGCAGCTGTTTACGTTGACGATTGCGTGTTAGAAAAAGGCGCCCGCCATTGGATCGCTCCCCATCTTAGTAGGTCCACGTGAACCGGACTGTTGGATGGGGCCGAGGCGGAGAGCGGCGCTTTGAGGGAGGACGTGGAGCAAATGAGTTAAATACACGACGAGCGTCGCCCTCGCGCTCACCCACCGCCTCATTGTCTCGCGACGATAAAGTGATGTACACCCTCCCACCGCCAGCGTCAGAGGTGATGATAAAAGCGGCGGGCGCGAGCTGCTGGTGTCGGAGTGGAGCGGGTTATCGTCTCTAAACGGGCTCTCGACGCGTCGCTGCGCGCTCCGGCTTCTCAAACAATCTGATTGGAGTCGGCGTGCGCGGAACCCGGCGTAGGCGGTCCCACGTCCCACTTTTTTTTTTTTGAGAAGATTACGAGGACAATCCAGTGAGAAACACATGACATTAAGGCTGCCGGAGAGAAGGCGGACGGCCGCAGCGGGACAGAGACGGGACGACGCGCGACGAGTCGAGGCAGAGCGGAGACGCGACCTGTGTGGAGCTATTTGGAGCCGGAGGACGCTGGTAGTTCTCTGGTAAGACACCGAGGAGCGTCCGCGCGCCGTAACCTTCACACGTTACACGTCAGTGCTGGAGTTCCTTATTAAAACTTACGGCACGCGCGGCATCGACGCCGACGCCGCCGCCGCCGCGTCGTCTCATCCGAGCGCCATCGCCGGTCTGCGCAGACGGGGGGTGACACCGGGAGCTGGGTGCGGTGCCGTGACCCCCGCTCACGCCTTCATCCGTGCCAGAGAGGGTGAGATACGGCGTGACGCCCGCGTCACCCGCTCACCGGAGCCGTCAGCGCTGACCCGATCAGCTGGACGCTCCAACATGTGTCCTTGTGTCATTCCTTCGGTTCGCCTTTTCGCCTCGCTCGGCGTCAGTAGCGCGTGAATCGGGCGCCTGTGTTGGATTTCGCAGGTTCCACAAACAGCTTAAATTTTGGATTGCTGTCACATTATTTTTTTAAGTCGTGCTGGCGACGCAGCCGCAGCTGCACACAGCTTGGCTGCAGGTGCCATCTGGTCCTCGCGGTTGAGGATCCTGCCGTGTGTGTGTGTGTGTGTGTGTGTGTGTGTGTGTGTGTGTGTGTGTACGCGTGTGTGTGTGTGTGTGGGGGGGGGGTAGAGGATGCAAAGGAGCGAGAAAGTGGCAGCAAACATTGCTTATTCGATTGGCATTGCATCGCGCCTCTTTTCTGACTGCTTTGACTTTAAGCATCCTCTGTACGTCCTTTCCTCTCCTCCTCATCAAGGTCTCGTGGGCCGCAGGTGAATCTGTGCCTGGAGCAGATGGGAGGTCATGCCTACAGTAGCCTGGTGTGTGCTGCAGCCCAGACTCAGGAAATGAATGTACAATATAAGACAAGTACAAATACACACATGTACATGTGTGTATATATTACACTGAGACGTCAGGATAAAAGTACATTTGCTTCTCTAGTTGCAGAAGTGATTATCACGTAAAATGGGAAAGTCGGACTGTATATAATATTCACTACTATCGTTGTTGTTTATTAGTTATAATAGGCACAAATAATAAATCACTGCCTACTGTCATCACGTCTACTGAGCCTAAGAGCTCTCTCCCCAGGACGCCTCCCCACAACAGTCCTTTGGCCGTCTCACTACAGAATGAGACAGATTCGCTGGGTTCCTGCATTAATCAGAGCTCTGTGTCCACGTCGAGCGTATTCATATCCTGCAGCAGGAATGAAAAGAAAACACGAAGGGATTGTTTGCTGTTAGCGAAGAGTGCGTGGAGAATAATTATTGATATATATAATTATTGTATTGAGCAGTGACATGTCTGATTTTGGTTTCATTGTTAAAATGAACAGATGTGTCTTCTGAAATGTTCTCTGTCGTTCTAAGGGGACAGAGTTGCTTTTTGTAGAGTCAGGGACAAAAACGACTAGAACACTGAGCGTCAGTGTCCGATCCACGTGCCACTAACTCGTGGCCAATCAACAATATGTGTCGACGAGTGATTGAGGGTTCTGGTCGTGTTGAAGACACGTTCCGCGGGCTGTTGTGTTCGGCCCAGTTCGTCGTTCGGCAGCGGATTCGAGTTTTAACCCTGACTCAGACCCGCGAGCAGTGGGCGCCTGCTGGGCTCTGAGTTCTGCGGCGGCGGCGGCCTGGATTTGGACCTCCTTGGTGGCATGTGACGGAGTCAGCAGTGCCGCGGCGGTCACACACTGCGTGACTTGTGCTCCGGGCTGAACGCATGCTTTGGTCCCCATGACGCGCTCCCTCTTTTGCTCTCGCCCCATGTGACGAGCAGGAAACGGGGCGACGGGCGGCAGATGCCAGAAGAGGACGGCACTTTGTTCTGCGGCGCGTGATCGGGAGACGACGGGCTCAGACTGAGCGCTGTCCCGTGTTCCCAGCTAGAACGCGGTTCCTGCCGCTGCCGTCCCTCACGTTCAGTCCCGAGACTGACCTCAAACTAACCACAGCCCATGAACTGAAGGGAGAACGTCCTAACATCAAGGTGAAAGCGTTGGTTGCTTTTTACATATAAACTGCATATCTGGGAACTTGAACCATTGACTAATGCATTCATTAATAGTAGATCTACCGCTCCGATATAAAGGCTCATTTCAGCTCATTTGAAGCATTAGTGTCATTTGATAAACGACAAGAAGGTTTCAGCAGGTTCGATACCAAAGGTGCATCAGAACATTCTGGTCCTAAGTCGATGTTATCACTTCACTTACTTGTCTCTTTCTAAAGGAACATTAGTGAATCTTCCTTCATCTTAACGACTTCTTATCGTGTCTCGCGTCATCACCAGATGTTGGACTGGACGTTCTGGACCGTTGTGTCTCGGGGGTAGATGAGAACTATCTGTGATTTCTGAGGGCGTGTAGGAACACAGAGCATATTTGTATCATTAGTTACTTTGTGGTTCCAGTTCTTTATCGTCTCTGTTCACTGATATAATTGGTCAGCTTGTTACGAAGCTGACCAGTTTGTAGGCCAGTGACTTTGATACTGGTTTACTGGCCAACGTGTCGGCACACATCGGCCGAAGTGTATCAGTGGTTCACATTCATACAGTATAAATAATAATGAAATCATAAATGAAAAAAATGAATTAAATCATCATCACAATTTTTTTAGAAGACGTGTTAAAAGATGAGTTCCTCCGACTCCCTGATCCCTCGTTTGGCTTCAGGCCCGCCGGCACTCAGGCCAAACCTGATTTGGTTTGAAGAACAGCGTTAGCAGCCGCTCATGAGGTTATCGTCCAGGCCTGCGCTGCTTCTCTTCGCTTTCATTAAATGAATGAAGTGAACCCAGAAGTCATGTGGTGCACGTGAAAATGTGTCCTGAATCGTGAACCGAATGCATTTCTGTTCACAGAGCTTCTATTGGCTCCAACCAGACCTTTGTCTGCCCGAGTCTGTGAAACACTTTATTAGTTCAGCATGGTGTAATTCTATTAAAACTGAATGTAGGACGGCTCTAGTCCATCAGTGTCACCTGGCCTCATCCTCCGCTCTGGTGTCACTTCCTGTCTGTGGTGTGTCCACTGACAGAGTTAACGCAGCCTGACACCGAGCGCCGTGTGATTCTATAAATAAATCACATCAGCGACACTGGTGCGCTCACACACTAATGACGGCTCACACTGCCTGATGCCGCGCCGTGTCCGGACCCAGCCTCACCTTGCAGCAGACACGTCCTCGCTGGTTTACAGCACGCCAGTCGACCCAGAGGACACTCGGCCTCTTTCACTGTCAGGAAAGCGACCCTATACATATAAAACACGTCCTAACTGAATATTATGTAACGTGGCGTCTATGCTGTGAGTTCAGATTCCTCGTTGCTTGCGTTGCCAGGTCTTGCGTGTGTCATGTTGGAGTCTCTGACGTATCTCCCAGCAGCTTATAGTTGGGATCCTATAAGAAGCTGACGTACAGATTTCATAGTCAGGCGTTAATCTGGTCTGTCCCCCGCTGGCTAAGAGCGGCGTGTGGCCGGGAGGCAGGAGACAGGCAGGAAGGACGGGCGAACACCAGCCACCAGGACTGGAGGTTTTCTAGAAGATGATGCACTATCACAGGATTTAAGCCCAAAAGAAATCTGGGGCAAGTCTCATTTTCTCCCCGCAGCGTTTTCACTCATTCAACAACAGCATGACGTTTTCCAGTAATTACAATGCTTGTCTTTGTGCGCGCGTGTGTGTGATCATGAGTATCTAAGTGCATGCTCACGCTTGTGTGAAGAACCAGAATACAGCCAGATGGTTGTTGGACGCGTCCACGGAGTGTTTACTGCTTATTTGAAGCAGCTGCTGTGTTCATTGGCACCGCTCTTAAACACAGCTTTTTGTGTGACATGACGTGGGGTTTACACCAAGTCTATTCACTCCTCTGCAGCTATTTTTACATGTGTGTGTGCGTGTGTGTGTGTGTGCGTATAAGGAGGAGTGTAAAGCGTGACCCGAGTAGTTTGATCCTGACTTCCTGTTGGAGCGAGATGGGCCCTAATCTGATCTCCTCTATGGTCCTGACTGTCAGCGTTGGACGTCTGCAGCGTTATGATAAAATGTTTCCTGATAGATCTGCTAACTGCGAATCTATAAAATTGTGAGCATGCGTAATCTCTTAATCTGCAGGAAATCTCTTCCTGTTCATGGAAGGGGATGCTGAATAGTTTCCCTTAGGTGGTACAGTATGTTTTCCACTGGCTATTATGCACAAGCAGAGTAGTTTTGCAGTACTAGTAGTATTTTTTTTAATACCTGACACAAAAAACAGATTAGAGAAAAGACAGTCTCAATAGAAACACACACACACACACACACACACACACACACACACACACACACACACACACACACACACACACACACACACACACACACACTCTCTTAAAGCTACACATTTAAATATTCATCACTGAATTACAAACCTATTTGCACATCAATAATCAAGGGGGCACTCAGCCTGCAGAGTGTGGTTTGGTCCAGGTCTCAGCTGAGGAACAATGATCTGTGAGGCAGTTTGTCTCTGTTTGCCTCCTCCTGCCTGGAGTGACGTCTCTGAGCAGAGCTGCTGACGTCAGGAGCCGAGGACGCATGCACTCGCTGTGTGTTGGCAAACTGAGGTGGTGTCTTGGACGAGGGCTTGAATAAACATAGCCTCTGCTTTTGCTGTGAAAAGACTCATTCACTCCCACCAGGAGCATCACGGCGCTGCATTAACCCTCGCACGGCACCCAGAAACATGAGAATCGGTGGAGAAAGATGAAACAATGGATTCCTAAATTCTGAAATTTTCTCCCAGAGCTTCTGATTTTTGTGCAAAGTTTTGTTTTCGTGTAATACTCTGCACCGTGGCAAAAGAATCAATGTGTCACACTGGCCGCACATGAAACTGTCTCAGAGGGTTTTAGGATGACATCGTGTTTTAGGATGACATCGTGTCTGCAGAGCACAGAGCCCTTCTGGACGATGCATGAACATTTCCTTATGTGTGCACAGCTCTGCCTGTGTTTCATGCCACAATGGTGCTATGTTAACAGGGGTTTAAGCCTTCGGCGCTGAACTCAGTTGTTTTTGGGACGTGGTACTTGCTTTTTTTTTTTTGTTGGTTAGAAATAGAGAAATAGCTTGAATGGTTATAATTGAAATATCACTGTCACTGTGAGATCTATGAATCCATGGGTTGGTCACAGAAACCGCCCCACTCATCACCTGGAGAAGTTAATCTGAACTACTACCAGTGAGTTCTAAATGGAAGATGATAATAAATTGAGTAGGATCAGGTCTGCGGTTTGAAGCTGCCCCAGGCTTTTGAAGAGGCTCCCGTGTAGCCGGACGGTCTATCGAGCAATCGCCTGTGAATAGCTGCTCTCCACCTCCTCCTGATTTGTGAACTACGTGAGTGGCAGCGTGGCTCTGTGCTGTGATTTGCCCGGGGACAAGGACGCTGCCTCTGCCATTCCTGCCATTAGCGACTCGGCTACAACTGCGCAGCAGTGCAGGATACTGGCATTCGCTGAATTCAAGGTGGCGTCTTTTCACTTCCATCCCAGCGAAATACCTTTTCAGCCTCTCGAGTGCCCTGGCGAACCTCCGCCAAGGGGGCCCCAGTATAATGATGCCTGGCACAATAGTTCCAGTGTTCTCCGACCCGTTCCCAGGAAACCACACAACATGTGCCATTGTGCAGTGTGCTTTGCTGCCCAGCCACGTTGCCCGGCTTTAGCCAGAGACACCGAGAGACCTGTCTGGGCAGTGAAGCTCACAGCCCCGAGGCTGGTGAGACAGGACCCGAGCCCTGCTAGACGGAGATCGCCGTCTATTCACCTTTGCACTGCATGCGATGTGTTCAAATATCATAACGAGGAAAAAAAAAAAGGCTGCTCTTGTGAGAGCCGGCTGTGGAGCGGAAGCAGCCCGGGGAAATAACGCCAAGTGAGCGGCTGCCAGGGATAGTGGTGGAGAGACCCCCCGAGCATTGTTGCTGCCTTGAACCCCCTTCGGTAGAAGAGGAAACCAAGAGAAAAGTGACAAGCAGAAAAATGAAGGTACAAAGGCAGCGAGAGCTGGTTTGTGGCTGGTCCTAGCTGGTTCTTCTCTTTGTGTCTCCATAGAGGGGGGTCCAGCTATTTGTGCGCCATTCGCTTCAATGGCACCCAACGTGTTCTCCATTTTAGCCTGCAGTGCTGTTTGTGCAGCGGAGCAAAGGCGATCATTCAGGGCCGGACGGATAGGGGGCTTCGGGGCCGCGGCGTCCAGGAGGTACGTGCCACAGGGGCCCCTCTGGGCCCAGGAAACCCAGGCCTGATGCGAAGCCCAGTGTGTCACCGTTAACTGAAGGCTCCGTTTCAGGAGCTGTCAGCTGATGTGTCAATTATTCATTGGAACGGCTGACACGTCCATTCATGCTCAACGCTGTATTGTGACTAACTTAGTGGGTTTAGTGTTAGCGTATTGGGTTGCAAGATTGAAGATTCCTGGGCTTTAACCCACTCAGAGCACAGTATATGTTCAATTCCTCCTACTTTCACATTTGCTGTAAAATCTGACTGTAGGAAATCCACTCCTTTTATTAGAACACGTGTGAATCATCGCTCCATGAGCAGTTGCCAGAGTGAGCTTCTTCTTCCACAGTCCTGTCTCTTACTCGCCCACGCGGGTCGACGAGGGCAACGCCGCTTCATTGCAAAATATTATGCTAATCGCTGATATATTTTTTATTTATTCTGCAGATCCCAAGAAGAAAACGAGAACCTCACCGATCGCACCCGATCGTTCCGCAGATCCACACGACCCCGAACGCCGACGCGATTTCGGCACGTGAATCCATCGAAGTGCGAGGCACCGGAGCAGCTATGAGCGACGGCAAAGCAGCTGTGGAAACGGCTCCCGCTGAGGCGAACGCTATTCCCAATGGGAAAGGCCACGAGGCCGGGGAGGAGAGCGCCGCGTCAGCAAAAACACCCGCAGAGGACGGTGAAAAGTGAGTATAGGGGGACTCCTCCATGATGTAGCAACAATTAATACAGCTGATTAGTCCATTAGCTGTTGAGTCAAGCCTTAGTCGCCCAAATTGCAGCAAAGTTCCCTTTAGTTTGACAGAAAAACAAGCAGAGGAGAATTGCTGTGGCCGAGAAGCACAAGGAGTGAACATGAGATCAGTGGGAAACTGTCCATTAGCCCGCGAGTCTAAATTGGAGACATTCGATTCCAAACGTTGCTTGTTAGAGGCACTGAGCTTGAACGGATGGTTCCTGAATATGTGCTTCTCACTGTGAGGCGTGGAGGAGGAGGAGGTGTGATGATGTGGGGGGGCATCATTGGCTTTCCATCATTTAGATAAGTAGTTCAATGTCTGCCTGCCTGCCTGCCTGCCTGCCTGCCTGCCTGCCTGCCTGCCTGCCTGTCTGTCTGTCTGTCTGTCTGTCTGTCTGTCTGTCTGTCTGTCTGTCTGTCTGTCTGTCTGTCTGTCTGTCTGTTGATAGATATGCAACATATATATCTATCTATCTATATATATATCTACATATATATATCTATTTATCGATAGATATATATATTTGTTGCAGTATCTATAGTTATATTATAATAATTATTAAAACAAGGTCAGAACATTTTCTCATGTTAGCGTTGGTTGTTTCACCTTTGCTCTATTTCTTGCCTATATTGTGACCCAGAGTGTTGTTTTCCGTTTTGTGCTCTCATTTGGTGATGGATGGCCTCTTTACACTGCTTGTAGGGACACTGTACCCAGCAGTGCCCAGAATGCTAGGTACGTATGCATTAACCCGTTGTGCTCAGTCTGTGCTGTTATATAAATAATGCTGGCGAGGTGCTAAAAACCCAGCGTGATGTGAAGCGGCGCCTGTGTCTGGCTTCCAGCATCTGTAACAGTGTTGTCTGTCTCAGTTCTCAGAGGACAGAGAACACGGAGGCCAACCTTCCAGAGAGCCAGGAGTTCTTATCGGGCGCCGAGGACAAGAAGATGACCCGCTTCACAGACGTAGGTCCAGACCCGCGCAGCATCACGAACGCTCATAAATGCATGGACCGCCTCCACACGTTCCTCTCCTTTGCCTTTGGTTGCAGTTTGAAGGCAAAACCTCCTTCGGGATGTCTGTCTTCAACCTGGGCAACGCGATCATGGGCAGTGGCATCCTGGGGCTGGCGTACGCCATGGCCAACACGGGTGTCATCCTGTTTCTGTGAGTCCCCTTCTTCACCTTAACTTCCTGACCGCACGTTCACAGGTTTCCTGCTGAGCTACACGTGTGTCACCCACGAAGAGCAACTACACTCATTGTGTTGTAATTGTCTTGTATTAACCAGGCGACAGACCAGTAGCACGCGGCTCGTTTCAATGCGATGAATAAACGCTGCTAGTGATTAATAGCGCACTGGAAAACATTTACTTGCAATGAATGAGATGCTTCTTGTGCCTTGAGGCGCAAACAACAGCGTTGTCCTTCAAGCCCCTGACGTGAATGATGATCATTTATTCATCCGTACGTTCTGATTTAGATGCATTGTCGGTCCTTTGACCTTTCGGCAGCTGTTGAACCTTTAATGCTTGGGAGAATTGACGACAGTTGAGCGCAGCAGAGCAGGGAGACCTCCTGGGGAAGGTTGTTTATGCCAGTGTCTGCCTCTGAAAAGAGAAAAGATGTGATGAGACCAGCTTTACCCTCTCATTTAGCTCTTTAAAGATTTGGTTTGTCTCTGTCCGTGAATGCTGCTCTCTCGACGCTTTCTGTCGCCGTGAATGGCTTCAAGCCGTTTTATAACAGCAGTGAAAATCCAGCGAGGCCCGTTTGGATTCTCGACAGGCACCTCTGCTTCTGTTATTGGGGCTCCTTTCTTCTAAAGCCTTCATGTCTGGAGGATTTTCCCTCGTGTTGCGGAAAGCTCCTTATTGTGAGCTGAGTTGTGTGACTCCGGTCTGTTGTCTGTACTGGCTGAACCCCGCGTGGCCGAGCGGCGGCGCCTGTAACATTTGGCCCCGTCGTGAGCTGGAGTGAACTCTGCTGCGGATTAGTCCACATCTCGCGCCGATGGCTGCGTGTAATCGCGTGCGAGGTAGCGCTACGTGACCAAATGTGTGTGTTTGTCCTTGTTCTAGATGAAAGACCGTGTTTTTGGACACATGATGCGTCTGATCTTGTATCAAACAATAGAGTTGCTAATAAATAATGAAGGCAGGCTCCTTCACATGTTTGACAAAGGAGCGTTCGCCTCTTCAGAAACATAAATTCAGTCTTCACCCGTGTCCTCCTGATCCAACAGGGAGCACGAGATCTTAATATGAGAATGTTTGCTCAAACACAGGGACATAAAAAAATAAGAGACGCATCTGTGCATTATAGTATTAGTGAAGCATTACGAAGCCTCGCATTCATCTGTTTCAATCTACACCCGATATAAATAAAGATGATTTGATCAGTTCACTTGAGCATCCTGTATTCAGTCTCTTTAAAGCCGCATTAGTTGAGTTATTACCTTTCGCTGAATGAATGCACTATTTAAGTGAATCTGATGTGTGTTCAGGAGTTCCCCACATTTCTGTTGGCGGGCGCAGAGGTTTCCGCGGGTCAGCGAATGCGGCGGGGCGGAAAGCCGCGCGCCGAGCCACACTGACCCGAGTGTGTCAGTCTGTCTGACTGTCAGCAGATCTGTCCGCCCACCGCCACTTCACTAAATCCTCCACCGCCTTTCAGCCCGGCCAAGGGGAAAATATGTTAACTGGCCAAGAGTTGAAGGCGCGGTGAAAGACGTGCCGCCTGGACCTTCCAGCAGCGAGAAAGAGGGAGTGGGAGTAGACACAATGAAGACGAGGGACACTAGAGAAGTGGACGGGGGTGGACTGGGTCAGGGGAAGTCAGTAGATCAGGGGTCCATTCAAGGTCCCTACAGCTGGGCGTTCTGGTGAAATTCAAGGAAAATTCCCAGAATTGTAAGGTTTCTCAAACATTTTAATCCAATTTGGCAACAATGTTTTTCAAAGGGCCTCAGGCTTCTCAGTTCAGAAGACGGTGGAGTTGTCGGACAAACGTGACCCAATGATTATTTAAACAGGGAACGGCATTAATAAGAACAGGGGCAGAATTTGAGGAAGAAGAACATGGAGTGAAGCCAAGGGTGGATTACAGTTATTCAAGGAACCAATCAGAGGATGTTTCAGATTAAGAAGAGAGAAGATCGGCGCTAATCACGGTAGCAGAATGACATGAATGAACAACAAGCAAATAGTGAGAAGATGAGTCAGTGGCTGCAAAAAACGGTTGTTCTCTGCTACATTGCTAAAAAACCTCTGTGATTGAATAGGTTTATTCCACCACGGAGGAACAAGATTAATGTTTATCAAGGATTTTCCTCATTCCGTTCTTCGGTTTGAAAGAGTCCATCTGGTGAATGCTTAGTAAATGAGGGCTGAGGGCTGAGGGCAGAGGGCGGGCAGAGCAGCCGCCTCGGCTCAGCTGCAGGAACCATCCAGAGCAGAGAGGAGCCGCAGAGATTTTCGAATCCGAAACACCTAATGAGACATGTTGGAAATGTTACAATAAACCGTGCTCCTGTTTGTTTCAGGGTACTTCTAACAGTGGTGGCAGTCCTCTCGTCATATTCCATCCATTTACTGTTAAAGTCGTCAGGGATTGTAGGTAAGTAGCCTCAGAAAGGTGTGCGGGGGTGTGTGCGTGTGCGTGTGTGTATGTGTGTGTGTGTGTGTGCGTGTGTGTGTGTGGCTGGGTCAGATTCATAAGTGCGTGCGTGCGTGTGTGTGCGTGCGTGTGCATGCGTGTGTGTGTGTGTGTCTGTGCGTGTGTGTGTGGCTGGATCAGAGTCGTAACAGGCACTTTGCCGTCCTCAGGTATTCGTGCGTATGAGCAGCTGGGCTACCGGGCCTTCGGGACGCCGGGGAAGATGGCAGCAGGCATTGCCATAACGCTGCAGAACATTGGAGGTGAGCCCACCTTGAATGTTTCTGCCGCTAACTGACACGTGCAGGGGCGTGTGATGCTAACCAGGCTGTTTGTCTCCTCCTCAGCCATGTCCAGCTACCTGTACATCGTCAAGTATGAGTTCCCTCTGGTCATACAGGCTTTTCTAAGGGTGGGCACGGATGCAGAGTAAGTCTCCTGTTACACCTTAAAAGTCACGAATCACATCCCCTTCTGTTTGAGAACAGCTGAGACGAGGAGAGGATCACATCAAAACACAGCTGGACTCCACGCTGGAAAATGTAAACCATAGGATAGTAGTGGTTAGCGCAGGTGGCCTCAGACACAAACAGCACTCCCTCCCTGGAAGTGGAGCGACCTCGTCCTCTAAAACGAAGCCTTCCCCGACGCTGCGCTCGCTCGTGAATTCGCCCCCGCTTCCTCTGAGCAGCTCCTCAGGCTGCGGGGCCGTGGTCGGCGTCAGCCTTCGTCTGAAGTGAGAGGCCGGAGCACAGCACCAGGCCGGTGGGGCTGCTGGTGTCCTCTCGCAGTCAGATGAGATTTTAGATTTTTCAGCTCCTCCAGCTGTCTGCGATTGGATCATGGACATCGTCCTTGTGTTTGCATTGAACTAAAGCCAAACAGACATGACCACTAGCTGCCAGCAGTAATTATATAGGTCCGGGAGCAAAGAGCCTTATTTTTTCCACTCTGAATATTTGATGTGTTGGCCTCCATTTTTATGGTCTATTAATTATTATTTTAGTGTCTATTTGAGTTTTTCTCCCCATGTAAGACAGATGGAGAAACATGTTTAAAACCCAGAACCAAATACATGAATTGTCTTTGTGTGTCTCTGCAGTGAATGGTACCTGAACGGAAACTACCTTGTCATCATTGTGTCCGTAGCAGTGATTTTACCACTGGCTCTCATGAAACAGCTGGGTGAGTGCGTCCTCCCAGTCCCATGAAACCAGTCTCTCCATCTCCTCCTGGGCCTCCCAGGTGTGAGGATGATCGCTGTAGGAACCGGTCTACTGTTCTCTGTGAAGCTCACTGAACCTCTCAGTGATGAGTTCAAGGACACTCGAGGGAATGTTTACAGTCACGATACAAAAATGCTACTAAGACTGAGAGCAAGACACACAACAATGCAGTTCCTCGAATTCTCACTTGCAACATGTCTCATATTAGAGCAGCCATGTGCTGCAGACTGGAGAGATGCTGATCAAGCCTTTGTGTTCCAGGATACCTGGGATACACCAGCGGCTTCTCGCTCAGCTGCATGGTCTTCTTCCTCATTTCGGTAAGTCAGACTCCAGGACTCCTTTGTGCTTACGTAAAGAGAAAGCTTCAGTACACCTCCCTCTCTCTCTCTCTCTCTCTCTCTCTCTCTCTCTCTCTCTCTCTCTCTCTCTCTCTCTCGCTCTCGCTCTCGCTCTCGCTCGCTCTCTCTTTGACATGGCCCAGTGTTTGCACGCTGTGGATCCAGACTGTGCTGGTTCTCTGTCTTCTCTGACCTACTTCTGGCTGCTCTCTCTCTGTCGTCTCTCCTCTGTCGCGGGCATATCTTTGCGCCTGCTCTAACGCCTCTCCTCTCCGCATCGCGCAGGTCATCTACAAGAAGTTCAACATCCCCTGTCCATTTAACGGCGGCCCCAACGGCACCGAGCACGGGCTGAACGTCAGCGAGCCGCACCCCGACTGCATCCCCAAAATGGTCAACCTCAACCCGCAAGTAGGTTCGCGCATGCCGTCCGCTGGGGACACGCAACGCCACGTTCACTGCCATGGCTGCAGACAGCCACCCACGTGTGTCACCGTCATCTCCAGCATGTTGCCAGTGACGGTTCACAATCCGAGCATGGAAATTACACTCGGGCGGGAGCACTCGGTTGCACTCACTGTACGGGGAAATGGGGCCTTTTATCAAAGCTGGTAATGACAGACAATCGTCTGCCATTAATTCGAGGCTCAGCGATGGACTGTGACCCCTGGAGCTGTCTGCTCCTGCCAGCAGAGGACTACAAATTGCTTTGGCCTTCTCTTGATTTCAATAAGTTCGTCCAGTTTGCCCTCAGTGGGCCACAGAGAGAAGTAATGAGTGAAATGGGAACGACCTGACATTTCTAACTACAGTCATGTATTATGTCTTCACCCCAGGACAGCATCATTAATACAGTTAAAGTAGAACATTTCAGAGCTTTATTTATTGCAACTATTTCACTTTCCAGAGAATTAACTAGACCAAATAGTCTCTCCAAGAATTCCTTAAAGATTTATGAGCTTCTCTTAACCCTGGCTAGTAAGGCCAGGCCATGCTGATTAAGGCATTGTTAAACAGGCTAAAGCTGGTCTGCAGCCAGCTTCAACTTAATCACAGCCAAACAATTAGCTCTCTGTAACGTGTCGGAGGGATTAATGGACAGTAAAACATGAGCTTGGTGGTCAAACGTCTGGGCTGGTGCTGCTGTATCTATGGTGACCTGTTGGGGTTCATTTTCAGACAGCCTACACCATCCCCATCCTGGCCTTCGCCTTTGTGTGCCACCCCGAGGTCCTGCCCATCTACACAGAGCTGCGCAAGTATGTCCTCACGATGGAACTGTCACGCTGAGCTTAGGACAAGAAAGCAGTGGCTTAATGAAACCTGGAGCTAGGGCGTCTGCTTTGTGCATGGCTGGTCATAACATGCACCGCACGAGTGCACTGCTTGTATGATATAGCATGTTTGAAGTTACCATCCTGCTTTGAACCACTGATGCTTGTAGTGTTTAGAATCGTTTGGGTGCTGTATTGAATCTTGTATTATATTAAGTGGACTAGGTAACTTGTATATTGTGTGTGTGTATATATGCTATAAACTTGTGTTTGTGCTTTTGTTTGTGTGTGATGTTATATAGCAATATCTTCTGATTTCAGCCCCACCAAGAAAAAGATGCAGCATGTGGCCAACATCTCCATTGCAGTCATGTACATCATGTACTTCCTGGCTGCTCTTTTTGGATACTTAACTTTCTATGGTGAGGCCTGGTCCTCCTCCAACGGCAGAGTATTCTGTCTGTCTGTCTGTCTGTCTGTCTGTCTGTCTGTCTGTCTGTCTGTCTGTCTGTCTGTCTGTCTGTCTGTCTGTCTGTCTGTCTGTCTGTCTGTCTGTCTGTCTGTCTGTCTGTCTGTCATTATTTTTAAAATCAAAACATTATTGTTACTCATTATGTTAATAACAGACAGAAAACACTCTGGTGCATCTACTCCCTCTAGTGGTCATATTGTATATCACGCTTTAAAGGCTAAAGGTTTTCATAGACAGACACAGAGGACACATTCTTTTTTTTACCTACAAGCACAAACGATGTCAAGCTGTTTTGCCAGTGTCTTTGTCTTTGAATCTCTTTCAGGTAAAGTGGAGGCAGAGCTGCTTCACACCTACAGTCAAGTAAACCCATACGACACCCTCATTTTGTGTGTGCGTGTGGCCGTGCTCACTGCTGTCACGCTCACTGTGCCCATCGTGCTCTTTCCTGTAAGTACAACTCGAGCGTCTACACTTTTTTACTGCTTTTTAATGGTTCCACTATTGAAACATCTTTTTTATATAATAAGGTACGGAGAGCCATTCAGCAGATGATGTTTCCCAACAAGACCTTCTACTGGCCCCGGCATATTGCCATCGCCTTGGTTCTGCTCACCTTCATCAACCTGCTGGTCATCTTTGCCCCCAACATTCTGGGCATTTTTGGGGTTATTGGTAGGTTAAAGCAAACACGAGAAGGCGGTGCAGCAGCGTGAATATTTAAACAGACTCGGTTTTGAGGAGCGATGCCCTTGTTGATTTGTCTCTTTGTCGTTTTCCAGGTGCCACGTCCGCTCCTTGTCTCATATTCATTTTCCCCGCTGTCTTCTACATTCGTATTGTACCCAAAGAAGAGGAGCCGCTGCGCTCGTGGCCCAAAATTCTGGTGAGCATCATATGACAGTAACAGGAAAATAACCTTTTTTCTGAATTACTTTAGGTCATTTAAATTAATTGACACGCAGCTGAGAATTTGGGTGGATTGTATGATAAAAAGGGGGAAATATGAATCAGGAGCGTATTCAGTAACAGATTGAGGTATTGGATGCTGTTGGGTTTTTATCTCACACTGAAAACCCATGTTTTGCTGCCCTCTGTGGGCGTAAGACTGAAATCTCTCCTATCTGTCATCACCTGAGTTAAATGAGGACGTTAGTGTGTCAGTAAAAGTCTCTTTCACATATTTTGTGTTTCAATTACTGATATCATTGTTTAAATAAAACATGTTTGGGATTTTTTTAAAGACCCTTAAACATTTCCCTGCCGTACTGTTTTACAGTCATTTACTATCGTTACTGCAACTACTACACTCATTACTCCCTCTCTCCCCCAGGCCATCTGCTTTGCTGGGATCGGTTTCCTGTTTATGACAATGAGCCTTAGCTTTATCATCATTGACTGGACATCAGGCAGCAGTAAAGCCAGCAGTGGTCACTAGGTGACACCGTCCTCCACCCTTTTTTTTTAATTCACTTTTTTATATTGTAGCATTACAGTAGATCTGTGCTGTGATGCCACTTCTTTTACTTTGGATCATGTCTGATATTAGCGATGCCCCATACTTTCATTAGTGAACACTGGTCTAGTGTGCATATGCTACATTGTCCTCCACACCCTGCCAAATAGTGATGATGGCCAGTAGATGCTCTTGAAAAGCTAATAGTGAATTGTGTGAGAGGACAGGTGCATAAAGACTGATGTTGGCACAGATAACGATGCTGCAGGATGCTGCCTCTCCATGTCTTGTTTAGGAGCTTCTCCCTACTTTACCTACAACAACACTGCTCCTCAGATTAGAACAGTCTGAGACACTAACTGTTTTGAATGAAATCAATTGAATGATTTTGTAGTATTATTATGAATATTATGACGCTATTTGAGTAACAATTCTGTGCACATGCAGACGAACTTACAACAAAGATAAAACAAAGTGGTTTAGTATTTTGGGGAAAGCTTTGCTATCTTGCTGGAGTTTAGGGGAAGATTGAAACGCTTTCATGTGTGCGCAGTGAACACAGAGCTACAGCCAGCAGCCAGTTAGCTTAGCATAACTCCTGTTAAAGTCATCACCTCTGGCAGAGCAGGGTGCAAAACCACAGAGAATGTGGTGCAGTTGTTAGCACATATATCACAACATTCCCACATAGTAAGATGTAGATGTATATTTTTATTGATCTCTGCTGGATAAAAACATCAGATGATGCCGGACAGACTGTTGGTGCGTGGCTAATGCACACTGACGCAATCTTATCAGAAGCAGGGATCAGGTCAGCAGCATTTTAAATACGTTTAAAATAGCCTTTACTGTGCAAAGAGTTTTTGTTTATTTTTATTACTGTGTACATAACAGTGATGAATGCTACACAAGTCCTCATCAGTTGGACTGTGCAGATGACAGTTATAAATGAGATGAAGGTGGGTTACACGTCTAACACGGATGAGTTGATGCGTTGTTTCTGAGCATTCACTGAAATCAGAGATAACCAAAACGTGTAAAATAACAACAGGGTTATAAAACTTCATGTTTTATGTCTGTAAATATTCCTGCGTCCAGCACAAGACTGGTCCCAGAAGTTTATGGCACACATGGGATTTCTGCCTCGGCAGTTAGCAATAGCACTTTCCATTAACAAGCACAACCTCTTGTAGCCAATAACTAGTTGAGACACAGACCAATTATTTGTAAGATGCTCTGCCATTTGCTAGACTGCTTTGTATTACTAAATTAATCCATCTAGTGTAGATGACAAGAACATATGCAATGTATTGATGGTAATATATGGATGTCTTCTCAAACAGTACTTGAAGTAATGTTAAACTTCCTGCCTTCCCGTGAGCCCCTGCGATCATTAGCTTCCTCCTTGTGCCCTGTAGATGAAAAGAAATTGTTTGAATGTGTTATTGGAAGTTTTTCAAGTGTCTGTGTTGTGTAAAAAATGGCTTCACTGTATTCGATCTATAGTATTATGCATTTCTATTGTAAAACCTGGACCTATACTCGGATCAGAAGTATAATGCAAGTGTTTGTCTCCTACCCTCGATAAAACTTTATGTTTAATGTTTTTATGAGTGTATCTGTTGACTCTAATTCAGAAATGCAAGAGCAAAACATGTTAATGATTGTTTTGTCTTTTATAGTCAGTAGTATATCATCAGTGGTATCGTTTTGGTCATTTCAGTGACTTCATAACTGCTTGTTGGTAGATGTATCCTACTAACTCAGTTGGTAGATGTAACCTACTAACTCAGAGCTGTTTGTGAGCTGGTGAACTGTCTACATTTCATCACTTTTTAATGATCCATTACATCAGACTTGATTGACGTATGGGTAACTCAGTATTGTCTTGTTATTTTGTTTCAATGGTAATTCTTTAATCCATTTAATTCCTTAAAACAGACTTTGATTGTCTTTACTGTCTATCAGCAGAGGGAATCATCTGAATCAGCCATTGTGTTTGTTGTTGTTTCATTAAAACAAGGTTGATATTTATATTGTTTTAGATTTTAAATTAGGCTATATGTCTAAAAAACATATCAAATTAATATAATAATTTGTTTTTCAATTATGCACAAGCAAAATGCTGCAAAACATTAGAATGTGTAAAAATGAAATGTAAACAAATACAAAGGTGAAAGTGAGTGAAACCACTTTCTTGGTGGCTGATAAGAGATGATTTCTATTTAGATATTAGTGTTTATTAGTATAAGTCTCAATCTTTGTGTGAAAACTATTGATTAGTAACCTATTAAATATTGACATCGGTCGGCATTTATAAATAATGTATATAAACGTATACCCTTTATATTCTATATGCATATCTAGTTTGTATAATGTAAATAGCAATTAAAGTTTTAGTCCAATTAAAAATATAAATGTAATCATTTTCAAAGTGCTTTTAAACCTTTTGTCCTTGAATTCATGGCTATTTTCTTGTATCTCTATATATTTTAATATGTTGTTGGCAGTATTGTACTGTAAACAATGTTGCAATAAAGATAATGAGGTAACATAACTTTCAGTTCTTATACATGTATGACAATCACCATATATTGGTTGTAGGTGTAGGTACGATGCTATCATGTGTTTTTGTAGATGTAGTACTTGTAGAATGGCAGTGATCCAAAAACATGTCCCCATGGGATAAAATAAATATATAAAAAACAATTTCATTTTAATCCATAAATGCACTCTCTGTAAATTACATAACACTGAGGTAAAGACAAAACAAAACTGTACCTTTATTACTCTCTTGACGGCCACAAGGTGGCACTAAAGGGCTGTCTGAAGTCGCCAACGAGCAATGGTGCATCATTCAACATGACAAGATGTTTTCCCAACTTTTATCAATCTAGATTGAGACTATTTTCGGTTTCACTCTGACCTAATACACTACATATTTAAAGGCCATTATGGGTGTTATTACTAGTCGGTTCCAGGAAGCTCAGCAAATTATGTTGTGGTTTGATGCTACAAACATAAATTGAATTAAACAATATTTATAAATAAGATGACATGTGCCCAAAGCCACAAGTGGACATTAAATATTAATGAAAACAGGATGTTGTTATATAAACTGTCTTCAAAGTGTCCGCAAAACCTTTAAGAAAACTTACGCCAAACCGTCACGTAGTTGTTTTATTTTTAGAATAAATACGTCTAAATAGACATGGTCTACAAATAAATTAACCAAAACATTGCCTTCCAGTGTATGACATAACGGCAATCGTCATACGCTCTTGCTTGGCCAGTATTTAATAAAAACGACGGTTTGTACCAATTTGACAACATTTCCCAGGATTCAGTTCGGGTACTCGTTTTTTTGTTGTTTTTTTTCTTTTCAGTGAAGGTCTGCGCTGTTGCGTCGTGAGCTGGGAGGTGTCGGCGCTGTCTCGCTGTTCGTCGGGCGGTGGGGAACTTCACGGCGACTACGGGTGTGGCTTCAAACGTGCTAAATCTCTACGCGGGGACAAGAATGCGACGACAGTAAGAATTAAAGCAAAAAAAAAAGGTAGAAACGGCAACGAGAAATATCCGGTGAAGGCGGCGAGCGCGTGCGGGCAGCGGGAATCCAAGAGCTCGCGGTCCACATGCTGGAGTACTTTTCATGCTGAACTTCGTGGCCCGTTTTTCGCGTGTTTAACCTGCTCCGATGTTCCGCATTAGCTAAAAAGTGCACCCTCCTTCAAAAAGTTACTCGTGCTTCGTTTTTCCGCGACTAGACAACTTCCACTCCACGGAAGCCACCAGCGCCGGAAGACTGACAGAAAGAAAACGTGCATTTAGGAATTTCGTCAAAAGCTCAAGTTCACCTCGCAGAAGGAAATTGGTTTTCATGATTTTCGTTTCCTCTCGCGGATGAACGGACTCCGTCGCCACTCTTCAAAAGGGGAAGTCGCCTCGCGTTACTTCGACCCTTGTTTTTAATATTCAGAGAGAGCGCGCGGGGGGCTTTGGCCGCAGTCGTCATTTTTTTTTCCAGGTGATATTTCCCCACTAAAGCAGCAGACCTGAAGCGAGCACTGGGAACCATGGGCTGTACGGTCAGTCAGGAAGATAAAGCCGCGGCCGAGCGGTCCAAAATGATTGATAAGAACCTGAGGGAGGATGGAGAGAAGGCGGCGAGGGAAGTGAAACTGCTGCTGCTGGGTGAGTCCTCCGTCACAGCACTGACACTGGCTGCCGAATGGGCCGAGGACGATTTGTATAGCAACAGGAAATGTCTGAGCACTAGTTTAAAGGCAATGCAGGAATATAACACACAAAAGCTCAGTGCAGTAGTTAATTTTAGCTGATATTAATAGCAGCTCTTATTGTGCCCTTCACAGTCGTGCAGTGTTTCACCAGCAACACTTGTGTGATGTTTTGGCCCAGACACAGTCCAGTCTTGTGAACTTGACCTGCCCTAGTCCAGTTTTTGTGTCTGTGTCCTTGTGCACTTCGCCTTCATTCCAGCTTCTGTTTTGCCACAAACATAGGGGCTCGGTTGGGAACGTTTGGGTAAGTTTGGTGTTGAAACAGCACGTCAGCGCGGCTCTCGTCCCGCTGCGAGGCTGTGTGGAGATGTGTGAAACGCGGGACGGTTTATTGTTTTTAAGTCTGGACCGGTTTCCTCCCAGCAGGACTGGGCGGAGAGGTCGGACCCGGTCAGGTCTGATTGATAAGGAGTGGGCTGCTGTGTAGATAGTGAGTGAGCAGCCCTGACTGTTCCCAGCATTAGCTGCACAGACTAACTGGCAGCAGAGAAGAACAGCGTTTGTAATGTCTTCTTGCTTCTTTAAACTTATATTAACAGGATGCATTACTGTTTAACTCAACTAGTCCTAAGTCAGAAACCTGCAGCTTGAAAACCTCCCTAGACAGCTCAATCTAGTGATTGACACTTATTGTTAGTTATGAAATGATGCTCACAGATTAAAAGATGAAACAATTGCATACTACTTGTGATGTTTCCTCTTAATCTCATTGATTGACTTTCTAGGAATTACCCAAATTATGGCCTTAAGGGCATCAGTGCAGTTGCCTATTCTAAAACCATGATTTTGTTTGGATGGACTGTGATTTTACGGAAGATGCCTCACTAAACAAATAGTTCTAGTTCAAACAGATTTTTATTAGCTTGAGCCGAAGAATGTGTTGACTAAAGTGAACTTTGTCAACCATGAGATGTTTTCTCTTGTGAAATGGTCAGCCTTTAAATTATGACGTGGAAAATTCAAATTCAGTTCGATGACCCTAGAAGGGACTATTTTCAAATATACTCTGACTGTCCTTTATATTTTTAAGGTTCTTAAATCTGAAGTATCGCAGGATCCTTCTTTATGACAGAAAGCAGACATTTCTGCTTAAATTGATAGGGAACACATACTGTGTTTTTCTCTTTAGGGTCTTTGAAGTGACTGCTGGTTGTTGGTTGTGCCCTGGTTAGAAGGCTAATTACACGCTCTGCTTTGTACAGCAGGTTTCATATCAGTAATTACTATCCGGTGCAGTGTGTGAGGGTTGAGGGGAATTATAGGAGAGGTCTGAATCGTAACGGACGCTTGTATGAATTTGTTGTCACGCAAGTAAAAGTTTTTAGTCAACTTGTGCAGTTTGAAAAACAAGTGCTGACATGCGACATCGGCGCTGGAAAACTGGAAAGTTTGGTGAAAGATTTCAGATCTGCCATATTTACATTTGAGTTAAACCTGGAGGGTAAATGCTGTTATGCATTCATAATACGTTTTCAGATTAAACACAGTTAATTTCTGAACTGACTTTACTCTCATGGTGTAAATCCAGTTTTCCTACTGAGTTGCATTTAAATGAATAATAAAGGATGCGTTTTGGTAGTTTGCAGGCATCGCTAATATTCTGATCTATTTATTGAATAGTAGTATGTGTGATGGAGGTGTGACATCCTTCAAGAGGTGCTACATTACACCTCCGGGTATAACTGTCAGCACTCACATCTGCCATGAGGCTCCCTGTTGGAACAGCTGAGAAAAGTCTTACTGCTTCCTTAAAAGCACACCAGTAGCAGTCTTTCCAGTCATGTTGAATTTTAGTCTCATGCACCTCATAAAGCAAATTCAAGGAAAGAATTGTGGGGGTTAGCTTGACGAATGTGCCTCATTCCTTCTTGCAGGCCGAGGCTGAGATGATGGATCTGTTATTATATGTAAATCAACTCTTTGTTTCCTTCCTTTAGCCGGCTGAGGAAGTCTATCTGCACCACGCTTGATCGAAACATTTGCACGTTATTTTTTACTTGGTGTAAACAAACAAGTATAATGAAGAATTTCCTTGGTAACTGCTGTTCTCGAGGTATGCTTAAAAAAAAGAAGTCTGTATTTGTCTTGCTAGCTGTCCCAAGAGAAGGCCATTAGTTAAAGTAGCAGAAAGGTCTTCATTCTGTCAGGGCTTTAGCTTTCATTAACAGGAAGCACTCATACACAGGCTTCCGTGCTGTCTGTAGTCTTTGACTGACATTTAATCTCCTCCCCACCTGCAACAAAAAAGCTGCTGCTCACTTCACTCGAAGCTTCTCTATTCTTCAGCTAACTGTTTCCAGCTCTGCACAAATGAAAAGTTCCTTAAAGTAGCATAATCACTTCAGGTATATTAAGCAATCAGGAAATATCTCTGCAAAGTCCACTGTTGGTATTTAAACATACACACACGCTTCAGTGTTAATTGTACATAATTAGGTTTCTATAATGCAGTTCTTGGATTACTGGATGCTTGCGGGTGCTGGTAAAGCAGAAAGAGATTTCTGTTTGTAGATTGCATATAAAGACATTGTGATGAAATATGTGCAGTACACAGCTGTCAACATGACGGGATGAAGGCGATACATAATAAAAAAATTGTTTGAATACATTGTGACAAAAAAGATTTCTTTATAAAAAATAAATTACCCTATGAGCAATGTTATTATTTGAATAGATTTTCTAACATTAGTTATGTGTGCCACTGCAGAGTCTGTTTATTACTTGGTTGTGGCTACAGTGTTGAATTGGCTTGGCTTCACTTGAATGGATCCCCATGGTCACTGCTGGAAGACTGCCACACGTGATAGTGTAATACTGACTGGCCTGCAGTAATTCACATAAATAATTAACATGAAATGACAACAGTCTCTTTACGTTGTATGAGATGGGACTATGATGTCAGTGATTCCAGGCTGTAGTAATATATATAGAGAGGGTACTGATAAGCTTAACATGTTTAATACAGCTACCCCATCAGTCAGTGTTATAAACCAGTGCTGACTGCTCTTAACCACATAAGGAAAAAACACGATGTGAAACCAGTCACTTTCCTCTTTTTTCCTGTTTGTCCGGACTATTCATGTGCGTGAGGATGCCATCTTATGAATCTGCACAGTTCACCCAGGCCTTAAACAGGAAGCCTAGTGAAGTTCTGTGCTGTTCAGCAGTATGCATGGCATCAGTGGTTTTTTGACGGTGAGAAATGACATGGCCTACAGACAGGGGTTTCACATCAACAGGCACTTTGGTATGCAGCCAACTGTTTTATGCTGCGTAAGACCATATATAACCTGTACAAGTCTATCTCACACCAACACACTACATGGTGAATAATGCATATATTTAACTCTTGTACCACAAACAGTAAGTGTTTATGCTTTTAAATACAGTTAAATACATCTAGACTATTATAAGTGTCAGTGTTTCTTTATATCCAGCTTGCTGAAGAGATGACTAAATAGTATTAACATTTTGTGTTTAAAGTGATGAAAAAAGTATGATCTATTTCTTAACAGGCATTACAACATTTTTTTTGCATAATTCACTTGCTTGCGCCCCACTCACCTTTACTAGACAGTCATGGCAGTGTTGTAAATTTAGAACCTGTCTATTCGTATCAGAAATGGGTTTTCCTGGATGCAGTTCTCATCAGATAAACCTCTAGTATGAAAATATTTGGAGGTTATCTTTTCAATAGTGGTCTTTTAAAGGCTCTGACATTAAGGTAATTTATAACTCTTTGACTGAATGATGGAGTTTGTTTGACAGGAGAACATTAAAAGAAAATGGGACTTAATAATAAATAATTTATATAAATAAATAATTTATATTTTGCACTTGTTCATCTATTACTATGTGGATTAGTGTCGATATTTTTTTGCCCTGTTGCAGTGAAAGAACAGCCACTGCAGGGTGGGATTTGATTTCGCCTGTTATTGGGTTGTAACCGTCACAGACTCTCCTCCTATGAGGTCCTAGAGAACAAACAGTTACCGTCATTTGTCTTAAATGTTTTGATTAGGTAACTTTCTCAAAGCAGAGCACCGCAGGCGCGGTATTGATCATAGAGAGGGCCTTTATCGACTAACCCAGCCACTGCTGCCATATGAATCTAAGCCGAGTTGCGCTAAGAGGAAACCTGAGCTATAGCTCTTGTGATAGTATGGTAGGCGAACCAAAGAACTCAAACCCGTTATTATTTTTTGTCAGCTGGTGCTTAGAGGTGTCAGACTGGTCGGCAGGAAGCTTGAAAACTGCTCTTGTACACATTTAGGTTAGTGCAGTGTGATCCAAAAGCACATCAGGCAAGTGATGATTTAAAAATTATGTATACCACTTTAAGTGATTTCTGCTGTAACTGTTAAAAATGCCGCAGTCCTTAATGTTTCCTTTCCTGACGTAGTGCAAGTACGGAGTCTCCAGTACAGCCGCCTGTTTACTGTTGATAGTCATGTTTGACGACTGCACTGGGTGACACGTACCGCTGCTGGTCGGCCCATGTGGTCAGTACTGCACACACAGGGGTTACTCCCTCTTATTAAAGTCAGGAGACGAGTTTAGTGGCTGACAGGTGTAATTACAGGAGGCTGATTATAGAGACCTGTGCTTCTCTGGAGAATCAGACAGACCTGATCCACAAGCATAAACAGCTCTGCGTCCCTTCTGTCAGCAGAGGGCACATCCACGGCTCTTCGAGAAACATCAGCTGCTTTGCCAAACAGTATTGGTCGGTGGTTCTATGACATTTATTAAATGGGCTGCTACCCTGTGCTTTTTCAGATGACTTGAGTTGATTCAGTGATTCTCATAGCAGTGCTGCCCAATTAGCTGTATAGCAGATCAGGATAGCTGATGTCTGCGTTTACTGTACGTATATGTGCAGGGTCTGAATATGGTGCAATTACAGGGAGAGCCCTGAAGATAAGGCCTGCTCCTGCAGACTGAGAGTCTCACTGGGAGTCCACAGGGATGAGGCTTCACACTCCTCTTTTGCTCTGGAAATACTGATAGCTTTGCAAATTTGCTACCACAGTTGTTACTTCTCTCTGTCTGTTGCTTTATATACACTGTTTCTGGTGTAAAAATACTGTATTGCCAAAGAGATCAATATTTTATTATGGGAAACCTGTATGTGGCCTGTATATTTTGTGTTGGTGTATGTTAAGTACAGTTTATAAAGTACACATTGTTTTTGGTAAGGTGTGAACACTCAAATTTTGATTTTCTTCATTTTGTTATACAGTTCACCCCTGATAATATGTAGAATGGGGAAGTAGAAATGGCTTAATGTGGGACTGCAAATACAGGAAATGTTGTCACAGCGACTGAGAAAGTAAAATAAGGAGCTTCCTTCTTATTTAAGGTCAATTCCTCTCAGATTGGACACAAACAGAAAAATCCCACCTAATCTGAGGGGTTGCCATAGATGTAATAGGAGGTTTTAGATCTCTTCCAGTGAAGACGTCAGCATTACTTTACAGTGATGTGAACACCACAAACAAAATACCACAGACTTCTAGAGAGAAGGCAGCACTGCTCATTAGTGGAGATCAAAAAACCTGTAAAAGCAAATTCATCTGCATGACCAGATACTGCCAGAGGTAGAGAACATATTTCTGTACTGAACTGACCCATTAGGATAATGTTCACCAGTAAGTTTCATAATCCTTTTACCACATACTGCTCTAGGGTCAGAGAGACCTTTATGTGTGTTTCAGTCCATATGTAATTGCCAATATTCTGTAAAATCTCTGCAGTGCACACCGTAATGCTGCATCATTTACCATGTTAAGCTAACCCCTATAGCCTTGGAAGAAATGTAAGTTGCCCTCTGTAGTTTACATTTTCATCTTTCGGGAGTCTTTGTCTGACCATGTTAACACACACAATACACTATTGTCATGTTCTCCCACAATTCTTTTTCTCCTAGTTGCTACTATAAGAAATGAGCTCACTTCACTTCCTCCTTCATTCTTCTCAGGGTTATCGTGACATTTGTCCACACCGAAAACATCTTGTGCCCCGTGGCTGCGCACTCAGCACTGACATGGTGGAAATACTTAAAGTATGTGCATAAATATGCAAATTGAAAAATGTTAGACACACAATGGTAACTGCAGTTCTTGATGGTAATTGTAGCTGTTTTATACAGTGTAACCCTGATAGTGCTGGAGGGGAAGTACTAGAACTCAGGTGTAAGGGACTTTTAGTGTGGAACACAATGTTATTGTGAAGGTTTATAAGCTCATAATTGATGATAAAAGCAGAGCGTACAGTACATATTTAACCAAGTAAAAGATTAAACAAACGTGGTACAGTAAATTGGGAGAAGCAGAAGAACTACTGTTTCATAAGAACAGAAATGCTGTTTCTAGCTGATGACAAGATGTGACAGATCAGAGGTTTAATCTTGGATCAGGGCCATCAGTGGAATCAGCGTATCTGTGTTTTTCTAGAGTGACAGTGATCTGCTGTGATGTAAAATGGTGATCAAAAGGCAAATGGCAGAGGACAGTGGAGCTGCCATTCAGTAAACCATCTACCCATTTACAGCGAGTCTCCTCCCCTTGTTCTAAAAACTTTTCCAGTGGCATGTCTACATTAAGCCAGCTATTTCATAAACACATCATTTTTGTTCCGTCTTGGCTCTCTGTGCAGAAAAAACAGCCATTTTCCTAAATGCCTTCCTCGTGTATCAATCTTTGAATCTCAGTGGCGGTGGAAGCCTTTATAGACCCTGAATAGGATCTATATGAGTTTTACACTAAAGCCTGTTCAATCAGTTCTTAGTAGCCTCCAACCTCATTTGGTGTGGAGATTGTGGCTGATGGGGAGTAAAGTGCATCAACTGATGTCTGTGACATAAGTCATGCATCACTTAGGCGTTTACATTGTTGGAATACATGAGTATGTATCTATGTTCTTTTTCCACAGTGTCAACAGGCGGATAATGCTGTGACAACTGCACTTTCATGACTTTTAATTGAAAAGTCTGTTGCAGTTTACCACTGTCACTGAGAAGTGCAGAAATACAATTCTAACACATTTTGCATACTCTTGTCTTGGTTGTTAGTGAACAATAAATAAGTTTAGTAGATTTTTATTACATCATTGGATGAAACCACACTTTTGCTTTGCCTATGTGGTGTGTATTTGAATAGCTCGCATCACTTCACTTAACTCTTCAGGTATTTTCCTGGTGTATTTTTGTTGAGCTTCAGCCACACCAACTGAATAACTGTTTACTGCTTCGCATGGCACAAAAAGCCATTGATTAATTATATAAGTCTCACTTGAGATTTTCTTATTAGAATAAGTTTTCAACTGTTTTTTTATAGCTATTTTTTTTCTTTAAGGTTTTAAGCACACACGTGACAATTTCCAATAAAAATTAATTAGATAAAGGTGATGGTAATTCACATACATATTCATTTATTGCACAATAGATAAGAAAAGATTCAAATTTTTGTAGATTAGATTTTTTGCAGGGCATAGTAACATCTGCCCCCTCTCTCTCTCTCTTACCTTTTTTGATCATGATTGCAAACTAGGTTGCAGATGGGTTTGATGTCATTTCCCGTTTTAGCCCTTCACCCCCCCCCCCCCCCCCCCCCCATCTGTCACTTCCTCTTTCAGATGGCTGCATGTAAAAGAGAAGTAGATGTGAATCCTTTGTTCGTCTGGTTGAGGAAACCAGCACACCCATCCTGTGTTAGTTGTCTGGTGCAGATCTTCAGACTCAAGGCACCGCTGTCTGTTGCCCACAAAGTACCATGCAATAATGAAGTCTTCTTAAACATATTATATTCTGTTTAAAAAAAAAAAGCTTCCCTTTTGGTAATTATGGTGTGTGATTTGTAAAGTTTCGTAAAGTAAATGCTCGAGGAATAAGACATAACATACATAGTGTTACCTGTGATACTTTGGAATTACAAGTCATCTTTTACACCTATTACTTAGTCATGTATTCATGTAAAGTGTTTCTTGTCTGAACACTCCCTCAACCCTCAACCTTAGCTATATTTTTGTTTCAAAAGAATGTGCCAGAGCTATAAAAAAGTGTGTGCTTTGGTGTGTTATTGTTTTAACCCCAATAAAAAATATACCATTAAACCTGCAGGGAACAATGGGGAAGTATGTATATAAGGTCTATAAAGGGGCAAAAACACTGTGGGTATAGTGCCTTTTTTTTAGTTTAGTTCTTTACTTGTTCAAGATTAACATGAACAAGTATATACAGTTTACTATTTAATAACTTGGTACGATGGCCCTTTTATACCAGGTAGTCTTTATTTTATTTATAGTGGTATTTGTTATTCAGAATTAAGATTTAGCATTTGTTTTACTCACTTTAGCAAACAGCTCGATCACACCCATTATGTTTAATAAAAACATGCACCTGAACCTCAGTCATTGCAGCCACTGGAGACATTCATTTCTTAGATTGTTGTGTATAATTTAAGCTGTAGGGACATTCTACATCACATTAGTAATTTCTAAGTAGCTGGAGTCAGCTAGATTTGCTTTATCCCAGAGATATAATGTTCCCTCAGCTCAGTAGAAAGAACGCACATTCATGCACAGTACATTGCACCATTATTAAAGCGTGAATATGGCTCATTGAGAGGTACATGGAGAGACTTTAAGAAGTGTGGTAGGAACTCTTTACTACAGGCGTTATCACCTGAGTGACCACGTTCATGGGAACTGACAGAGAATGCTGACTCAGGTGCTGGCCAGGAGTGGCTCTCTCATCGACAAGGATTATGTCAGGCTTTAATCAGACCTGCTGGCCACTGGGAGCTGCTTTTACTTTGCTGCTCGTGTGTGCGTGCGTGTGTGTGTGTGTGTGTGTGTGTGCGTGCATGCGTCTGTGCTCTGTAAGGGTAGAAAAGAAATGGTGCTGATAGAATAGAGCAAAACTCCATCATTAGTACAGTGTTCCTTTCATCCATTGTCTGTTTTATGTGTAGCTGCTGCAGACTAATTCTCCAACATTAGTTTCTGAAGTGAAGAGCTCATAACTGTGGGTAGTTCCCAGCAGATATGATAGCGATTTTTTTTTTAAATGTATCTCTGAAAGTGTTTAGTTTTTAAATTTTACTAAAAGCAAAGTCCTCCTGCACTCTATGGGATAATGATGGATAGATGATGTTACTTTGTTGGGGTTAGTTTCCACGAAGTGATCCCATCACTAATTGAAACATCGTCAACACTATAATTAAACAACATTTTGACCAGCAATTGACTTGATAAATTATGACAGTGCTGTTTTATATAATGTTATAACAATTAAATGTTATCTAGTTTATTATTTATAGATTTGCAGGTCAAACTGTTAATCAATCTTTACTTCTTCATAATAATCTACTTTATTGTCAACTGGATGTTAAACAGTTTTCTTTTAAGTAACCTTCGATTAGATTTCCACACTCAAAGAGCTGCTTCCTGACCGTAGAGCTGTAACATAGGTTTTAGGAAAGCCATCCAAATTAATAAACATTTTTCCTATGGACAGATAATGCTTGTTTCAGTTTAATTGTAGTAATTACACTGTAACAAAAAACAAGTTAGGAGATATCACAGTGTATCAACATTTGGTTTGTGCCTGATGTTGCAGTGAAGAAATATTTTTGACACACTTGCTTCTTTATGCCCTACTTCCCAGCACTAAACACAAACAACCAAAATGTTTGACTAATCAAGAATAAGGAGGTAATTATGTCCATAAAAAATAATAACGCACCACCCAACTATCCACCTTATGACCCATTACTTCATTTTTAACCTTTGAACAGCAACACAGAATGGCTAGATAATAAGGCACGGAATTCACATTCTATTGATGCTAGGCTGGTCTTGGCAGAGAAGCTGAATAAAGTGCTGTAGAAAGTCCACTTCCAGGCAGATTTGCCAGGAGTTCACTTGCATAGCCTACTACTAACTGGAGAACATTGAGGTTGGTGCAAGACTGGGGTCAGGTAAGGTTAATAACACAGTGGGTTGGATCACTAAAATTGGAGCGTCTCCTTTAGCTTTTTGTCATCCAATATAACAGCAGTCCATTGTGATTGTTCGCCTTTCTTCTCCAGGGTACCATTACATCTGTAGCAGGACATTTTTGCATAATTATATTTGGTTACAGTATTTCTATGCCTGTGTTCATGCCGCTCTTCTTGTTAATCGTTCTCTATGCCGAACACCATTTGCACTCAATCATTTGCAGAAATAACCATTATGCTCTTGCTCTCAACTCACATTAACATGCAGGACAGTTTTTAATATGTGACCTCCTTCATAGGTGCCCTTAATGTCATACCACCTTTCATACCTTGCAGGAATATAGAAGCGGAACTGCTTTAAACTCATTCAAGCGATTTGCCCTTGTCACTTGACCATAGCTTAATGATATTCTTTTTTTCTTCTTTTAGAAGAGATTTGGCTTTATCTCCATATTTGACTTCAAGCCCTTACTGCTCTGGTAGCTGGTTCTGCTCTGTCCTGGTAGTGTGGTGGATCTAGTGTTTCCCCTACAATTGCACAGCCGATCTTTTCTATTTTTACTTAGCCACAGGCGAGTGTGTACAGTGGTAAGTTGTGATGATAACAATACTATGTTGCTGAAATGGCTAAAGTGTATTTGAGTGACATGCAAGCAAAAATTCCATGTCTTGCTCAAGGCCACCTAAGCATGATGAAGTGACTGTCAGTACAGAATCAGTGCTCCTGCAGCAAAGATTTCTTCTGTTGTTAGGATTTTGCCATCTACACTAATAAAACTGAGCTTGAATGTACATCTGATGTGCTAATCCTGTCTGAGGAGGACAGGTGAAATGTAATTTTTTTCTCCCCTGATTATCTCCTTGGTAAAGATACATGGCCGCTAAAATGTAGATTGTCTAAGGTGAATTAAGGCAGATTTAAACTAAAAAGAAAGATGGGCAAAGGGGAACTCTGGGGGGGCAGCGGAGATTTATAGCAGAGACATAAAAAAGACAGAGGGGAGGGAGGAAAAGAGGGAATGGGTGAGCAGAATGAAAGAAAGAGGTGAAGGAAGGGGGGCATGTAGATGTAAGCAAAGGCCTCACGCTGGAGCGGAGCAGAGTGCAGCTGAGCCCCTACGAGAGACAGAGCAGTATTGTGATTTGTAATTATGTGGTTTACTGTGGGGCCTCAGTTTGGTGCGCTCCCACACTGAGGCTCTTTTTAGCCAGGGAATACTGAGTAGGAGAACATAGAGAGGGTGGGGTTGGGGTCACTGTTAACTATTTCTGCCTAAAGAAAGAGTGAGTAGACATGGCAGGAGCTCTAATGGAGCTTGAAAGTGTAGCCATGAAACAAGCTGTAACTCAGGTTTACGTTTAGGTTTAGACCTAAATCCTCACTATTTAATTTGGGGCATCCTAATGTGCATGTTTGAACTACAAAGCTGCAGCAAACTGTATTGTTAATTAGTTACAATTCACTTTGCTTTTCATTGAACAATGTTTCCCAGTCACAAGTGTGGTTCAGTGACCTCAACGACTGTCCAGTTGATTTTTAAACCCCCACATCTCCAACCTGCAACACAGCCTATGATGGAAATGAATACTTCTCATACATGTTTGCATGTTTCCGTCTGCTTTCTGTTAACCTGCTGTTGTGACATAGTCTTTCCCAGATGGTGGTGCGCTACCTTGACAGCGGTCCTGCCAACCTGTATGCATGTTCTGTAGGAGGAATGCATTTTGATATCACAGGTACTGGCACGGTTTGAAAGGAGGTGCTGTTTGAGGACATCCACAGCCCTTATCATCGTATTCATATTGGCTTCATAAACCCACTGTAAGTTAGCAACAATGCGTTATGGAAATTAGTGCTGTTGACACTGTACGTTTACATGTCAACATTACGAGCAACTGCTGCCTCATGTTTGTAATGTGTTTACCTCAGTGCCTCAGTCAAGGAGCACACTTTAAAAACCCTGAAAAAGAAGAGGAACAACTTTTCTGAAGATTATTATGAATGAGGGGAGTGATAGACCGCATGAAAGAAGGCGCTTGAGGGGCGGTCAGAGGTGCAAAACTCTTGTAGGATTGCACTGCTGTAAGTTACTGGCTAAGCTCATGCAGGTTGAAGTTTGATCAGGAGCATACGTCTATTCTTTTATGCCTGATTGCTACTGTAACTGTAGTTCTTGCAAAGAGAGAGATGACTGTTACTAAAGATTTCAGCTTGATAAGGCTTAGACATTGATTCAGAGGCTTTGTGTATCTGCTCAAAAGCACAGTGAGCGAAGGCCATGCTTTGACACACACATGCCCACAAAGGCAGCCACTTGCATCAGGTTGACTTCCTGTTTTTCTGCTTTTTTGGGGCCTCCATGACATACTGCAAATACATAGACCTGCAGTTTTTAGTGCATAAACAAACAAAGACAGCCCAGTTTCAGGAGCTAATTGTTGCAGTTGCTGATGCACATTATTATATTTTGGTTCTGTTCTCTCCAGACGTACTGTAAAAGTAGTCCAGTGTATGAATATAAGTAGTTAAATTGAGCAGTCTCGTTGGTAAAGCCAGAGTTGTGGTGAATAATGTCCTGCCCTTTCCACTCCAGTCTGATTAAGGACCGTAGGGAAATGAAGCACTGAGACAATGGAGAATTTTGAGCCGCAGCACAGTGGGGGAGGGCCTCCCTGTTTTCTCCAGGGGGCTCCTACAGGTTTTTCTGTTTTTACAAGAGAATTGCTTTGTTAACGCAGTCATTTTTCAATTACAGCCCATCTCAGCCCAGACACGTGTAAGTCTAATGTTTTTCGACCTCCTTGTTTTGACATTTTCATTGACATATTGCTCTTAAACAACTGCACATGCCTATGTGCAATATGCAAAGACGAGGTAGTTAGAGTTTGTGGTCAGGGAAGCACAAGGCACAGCAGTGCTTGTTCTGAATTGTCATACAGTACCAGGTTTGGCTTTGAGGTTAACAATTTATTTTGCTGCTACAGTCATAGAGATAATATGATCCTGTGCATGGTATATAGTTGTGGGATGCAATAGTCTCTAAGTTTGCAGTCTTGAATTGGACCATGTCATCATACATGAAGAAGACATTGGCTTCAGCGAGGCCAAACTATGTCTGTGTATGAATGCAGACACAGGGAACAGGAAGGGCAGGGCAGTGGCTCTGCATCGTGTTTCCTGTGTGGCAGGAAGTGAGCAGGGTCAGACCACAGAAGCAGTGAGTTAAAGCTCTGAGCTACTGCTACCAAAATCCAACATAAACAGTCCGTTGCTCTCTTGCTCTCTTCCCTCTGATTTCATGCCTTAATCTCATTAAACTACAGCATGCAGTTGTGTGTTAATGAGAGGTATAGTTAAACAAGCACTAATTTCTGTTGGCATCAAGTATGAAGTCTTTCATCACCGTCTGTCTTGTTTTTTTGTCGTCTTTACAGAATGTAAAAAAAGGAAGAAAACAAAACTGCTTAACCCTTTACCTGAAACTATTGCTGTTCAGATTGCTCTGCTCTTCCCACAAAAGCCTAATCTGTATTTAAAAGAAGTATATTCAATTAATAATACCAGAAATTCAGTATGAGTATTAATTCAGTAAGAATGTTATGAGCACAATTTGTATCAAAGGCTCAATCTTTGGGCTTTTACCTTTTTTAAGAGAAGAGAATTACATGAGCTCAGAAGAATGATTCAGCTGGTTGCGCCTATTCAGTTTAAACAAACGCTAAGTACGGGATTAGACGTGTTCTTCTGCTTCTTTTTTCTGTCGTACTTTCTTAGAACCACTTTTTGTGGACACAAGTGAGAGTGTACTGGACAAATAAAGTGCATAGTTGTGCTGTCATTTACTAAGATTAATGCTTGCACCCATTACAGATTGAGAAGCTGCTGAGCTTTGGTTCAGTTCCTCTTATAAGAATTTTTTTTCTATGAATGATGTATTGACTAAGTTGCATATCTGGTTTTATTGCAAAACCCAGAAGACAGACAGCCAAGCTTTAAAGGAAACACTACACTACAAATATGGCAGTAAACAGTGATCAAGTCAACCTGTAGGTTTTCATCTTAAATGAGAAAGTTAAATTGCAGTCTTCCAAACCTTGAACACTTTTAAATTGTGACTACCTGAAATCATTTTATGATTGGTGTGACACATACCTGCTATCCTCTGAAGTAATAATATAGTTTTGCACTGCCTTTGTGCCTCTACTTTTAAAAAATAAACTTTTCAGCGCCAACAACAACAACCCCTCCATATACTATTTCCGACCTTTATTGCTGTAACTGATTTGGAGACATGCAAACATCATCGGCTTCTGATAAAATCTTCCCTCGTCTTTAAGCTTTTAAACTTTGCTTTGCCTTTGTTCTTGCATCTATGCATTGCATGAATATTGTAGAAATACTTGTAAATAAAGAAGTATCATCCTTCTTGGAAATAATACGGATGGATTTTTTTCTTTATAGCCGGACATAAAGCTGAATGACAGGTAGGTTAATTCTGCCCCGGTTTCTGCCTTAAAATGTTTCTCAGATGATGACAACTAATGGACCACAGGTTGAAACTCAGCCCTTTTTTGTCTTTTTTTCTTCACTGTCATTACAGTACAAACCCAGAATCCACACAGGGCAAAACATGTGACGCATTTGTAACCACGTACCTACTTCCTGTGTTTGTTGCAGTTTTTTTCTTGCAGACTACTAACGATTAACCCAGAGAATCCCAGAAGCTGAGTCGCTCTGCGTCTTTCCCACACATTATCAAACGTTGTTTGACAACGCTAAACTTATTTGCTTTCCTCAACACACTCACACTGTGTGTATATTCTGTCTTGGTAGTCATAGATTATAGCTATGGGAAAGCTAATGAAATGGTGGGTCTTGCCTTTGACATCTTTTCATTGTGGAGACTTTTTGAGACAGTCACATCAGTCTTGTGGTTGCACTGGTCAGCTTCCAGTGTAAGTGTGAAGCATAAAGCTTCTTTATGGTCAGTGCATTTACTCCTGACATATAACGGTCAAAAAAGGTGAGAAAGTCAACAGTTACATGTGCTAAGCAAAGGGGCCTTATCTCCACCTTTCCTTTCACACATTCTGGTTGAAGCCACAAGGCCATGTTAACAGCCTGTGTTGTCAAGGTAATGGTTTTGTTGTTGAGATCCAAGGCACCATCTCAGTGTGGCAGTGGTAATGAAATAATCTGCTTTGTGTGGTCAGCTTTGACCCAATATTTGATGACAATGTTCACCACGTTAGCCTCACTGAAGTGTAATTGTTAAGCCATGGAAAAATCCAGATAGCTTAGGGTTTCAGCTCCCTGGTTACTATGGTAATTATCAGTGGAGCAGAGTGTGTTTTGAAAGCAAATAGGTCTGTTTTGGCACCATAACCAGCTGGAAGGATGTCACTGACAGCAATGAGGGTTGACTGTGTCTGCGTGTGTGTTTGAAAGGTATATTTTTTGTGCTAGGTCACAGTTTTGGCATTTGATGTCACTGTTGGATTTATGATGACACGTCCCCATAAAATTGCAAACTTTATTTAATGACACAGAATGGTTAGAACATAAAAATAAATGCCTGTCAGGCATGTTTGTTAAAAAAAATTAATTCCCACTGAATTTTATTCCCACTGAAGCTGCCTTTGATTAGGACCCAGCCATAACCTCTGTCCAAAACCGTAGCCAGTGCCGGATTTACTTTACAGAGCATTTGTCTGTCTGCCTGTGTGTCATCCATGGGCGTATTTCACTTCCTCTTGGAATCTGGGTCCATGACTGGTCAGCTGCAGAGAGACGAACCTGAAAGGAAGTAGAATAAACAAAAGAAAAGCAGGAACAGGAACAACAAAGCTTCACCCAGGCTTTAGTGGACATGCTGGTTCAGGGGCAGCGAGGAGACACAAAGAGCTCTCTGTGACAGCGGGTGTGCTTTTGAGACACACAGATAGTCCACACTCACTAATAAATATATACAAACTAATTATAGAGACTATTTCATTTAAAAGAAGCAATATATTACTGCACCTCTTGTCACAAACCCTCAAATAAATCAAGAGCTCCTCAGCATGAATGAAAATGTAAAATCAAATATTTAGGATGTCTTAAAAGATTTTTCTCCTGATTTACTTTTAGCCCAGTAAATCCTTGAGGTATTAGAATTAAATAATTTAACCCCTATGATGACTTTGGCTCATTGGTTCTTTTTAAGCAGCTATAATGCATGTTTCCAATCTAAGTCTTAACCGCTTCAGTCTTGTATATCTTCTCTTGGCAGTATTTGCACCATGTGTTTACTATAAACACAGATGAAACAGATTACCTGTAACGAATTCAAGTACAACTTTACCAGTAGAATTTGGTCCAGAGCTTCAGCGATATGCAGTGTTGTCACTGGTAGCAGACTGTCTACATTTTTGTAAAAGGAACATATGCCGCAATGCACCAGTACATATAGAAGTAGACAGGCGTAGTTTCTTGGAGGTTGGCCGAATCTAAGCCTGGAAGTGTATAGGACCATGGGTAAGAGTATACAGGGTTTACAGTGAAGAAAGAAGGGTACAAAGGGTGATGTGGGATGGTTTTAGAAATTTCTGTCCGTTCTGCTGCAGGGAGATAAAAACTCAGTAGATGCACCGCAGAAAAGTAGCTGACACTTCAGTTCTGTCCTGGAGGCCCAGCTGAGACAGGGAAGGGGGAACCTTAAACTTTTTAATAAACAGTGCATGTTTTTTTTAATAGCTTTTTTCCAAAGCATCCTTTGACTCACATTTTGGTGGCAAAGCATGCTGTGTCTGTTTGACATTTCAAACTGAGATAATCATAATCACTTTGTAAAGTGCAACTGTACCCCAGTTTGAATCAGCTGCAGAGATGTTTTCCTTGTTTCATAAAAACAACAAAGGGAAACAAATCACTGTGTGCTTATTAAAGAATGTCATTTGCAGGCTGTCCTGCTGTTCGGTGTTGTCCTTCGTGGTGTTGTGCAGCATCTTGATAGTGGGAATCTGCCATACATTATTAGCAGGGACTAGTTAGGGTTGTCCTTGTACCACAGATAGATGTTGTGGTGTCATAAATCTTATATCGCCTATAAATTGTTTTTTACGGGCTGGACATCCTCCTTATGGTGAGCTGTGAGATTTTTAAAGGACAATACTATGTTTTATCCTTAAAAACACATTTAATACAGTAGCAATCTTGTCAAAATGTTTGTTTTCGGGTGGTTAAAGGTACCTGCTCAAGGTTTACCATTTGTAGGGGATAATTGGCATAAATTTATTTATGTATGTATTTATAAATTATATATGCAATGCATAGCTGCAAAAGGTATTTTGTCAAAATGTATATGGCCAACACAATGTGACTTCCACTGTGAAGTGCTTAACTCACTGACTGTCTTTACTTTATGCAGCTAGATCTGTGAGAAATTTTAGAGTGAAACCAGCCTGAAATTACCTTTGTGGTATGACAAGTTTACTTGAATTTCTTTATTCGGTGAAAGCTGCCAGCATAGCACGTTTCGACTTGTATGCACTCAAATATGTGTAAACCGTTGAGAAACCTCCCTTTCAGTCCTCCTCTTTTCACTTCCTGTGCCTTTTTTTTACTTTGCAAGTTGAGGTTGCTATACTGACACAAAGAAGTAATAAACTTCCTGTGTAGTTTCCTGTGGTTAATTGTGTCTTTTGGCCTTTTTTCATTTACATTATCATGCTCACTTTAGAGCTGTAGATTTCACATTCACACACTTTTCTTAGGCATTCATGAACATTACTGTATACAGTTTTCCTGATGATCAAAAAGATGTTTTTAAATACAGGTGTTAGCACAGCAGTTATGACGCATTGGTCTCTTTAGAAATCATATCAATAAGTCTTCCTAACTGAAAATAGTTTTCTATCGCAAGGCTTTGAACATATCTGCTATAGTTTAATGAGCATTGAAATTATAACACGTCTCTTTATAAAGTATTTTTTTTAAAGAGTTCATCAAAAAAATGTTTATCTCGAAGTCCATACTGGTTTCAAAGTCACAGTGTCTTGCTTACTCTTAAGTTGAAATGCTGAGCGATGACGTTTGCTCTGACCATGTCAGGTGCATTGGTCTGGTCGCACCTTTTATGTCTGCAGGCTTCAAGGCCAGAGCAGCCTGTGATTGTTTGAGCTGTGAGAAGGCCAGCCGTCACAGGCAGCCTTGGTCGCCTCCTCTGCTCTTTGATCGATGGCCTTTCAGTTTGGAGTAATTATCCCAAGCAGGGCTGGGAGACTGGTGACTGCTCGGGGCCGCATAAAGGTGTATAAACCTAAAAAAGCTGATTACATGAGTAAACAGCTTGGCTCTGCAGCAGTGGTTTCAGATTATTTTCAGAAGGTCACAAACTGTCTGACAAATACCAAATGAAAACATTTATCTGTTAATGAAAAAACAAAAATGTGTCTTACAGTTGATAGCCAGTCATTTTAATCCATGTCTTTCATATAATTGCAGCTCATACATGCCACATGTGGCAATAATAGTTCAATGACGCATTGTATTATGAATGTGAAGCTGACGAGATACTGTTACCATAATTACAGTTCAGTGACTGTTGTATTGTCTGATTTTGACATTTAAAACCACTCTCAGGAAGCTGGAGACAGCAGAAACTCAGAAAAATGTCTTGAACCATCTTAGTATAGTTTGTTCCCGATCTTCACCAGGAACATGTGACATTATTTATTATTCATTGCAATTATTTTCTTATTGCATGTACACATTTTAATTAACCAGTCCATAATTAATCAAACCTTTTTTCCTTTGCTCTTCTGTCTGTGTGACTTTAAATTTGACTGTACGAATGCAGATGCTGCTGCAGGAGCTTAGTAATGGGTGCATGTATAATACATCAGCTGTGCATTTTCTAGTGGCGCCACTCTACGAAGACAAAGATGCTTCCAATTGACTTTAGAATGCTGCATGCCTTCATTTCTGCTAGTTGATGGCAAGCCCTGATGACAACACACTGTACAATATTATTTACTACAGTGTGTAACATACTTCCCTTCTCTTAGTTAAAGCTTCACTGTGGAGCTGCAGCTGTTATAAACAGAGTTCAGATGGACTTCACTGAGTATGAGGTCAGGTCTGGTTTTCCCTGCAGCATATCTAATGCTGAGGAAATCTAAATGATTCTGGGGACCATGAACTGGGCTAAGGGCCTGAAATATGCCAGCTATTAAAAATATTATCAATGCTAATGTTCAGCTGTTTTCAGAGGGAGAGATTATGGTCCTCCCACATAGGCAGTTGTTGACCTGCAGTACGTAGCGTTTGATGTGCAAGTGGTTGTAGCTTAACAGTGTCTAAAAAAATAATGCTAATGACCTCTATGAAATTCAGACTATTAATATTTGTACTTAGTGTTCTAGATACAACAGTCACTTTAAGTTTATTAGAATAAAATACATATTTTAAATGCAGATTGGATATCTATGTTCTAAATTTGTGTATGACCTTGGGTTGATTTCAGTGGGTTGCTTTAGATGATGGACAATATGCCTACAAACAGTGTGCATATTTGTGTGTGTTTGTGTACGCAAAGGGATCGTATTTCAATACCCTTGATCCAGGCCAAGGTCTGTGTCTCTGGTTAGGGCAGTAGCAGAATTTCAGAGGTTGTGTAACACAATCTTGACACTGACCTTACAGCTGCCTGCAAGATGTAAAGTCTGATTAAAGTATATGGGAAAATACATCAAAGTGAAACATGCATTATAGGTAGTATAAATTTGTTGTCAATGCTGCAATGGCAGATGATGATGTATATGTCACATTAATGCAAAAAGCAATGACTTCAGCTGAATGATTCCCTGTTTTAAAATTTAATTCTTGACTATTATTTTGCATGGCATGGCCAAGGAATCCTCCTCCAGATGTTAGAGCACATTACAAAAAGCTTGGAGGGCTGCAGGCTTTCAGGACCCTTCTGCTTGATGCTGCTTCATGCCAACACACTGAAAGTCAACATCAATTATGAATTCATTCCATCTGGTTGGCTGAGATGGCTGCTCCTGGTGCTACTGTGGGTCTGAAACTCCTTCTCAATGCACTGTCCAAAATAGGTACACTACTCTAATATAAGACCGATAAAATAAGTCTATAACAACTGAAATTGCTAGGAACAAAGCCATGGCAGAAATTAGAGCAGTAAAGTAAAGTGAGTTACCCAAGTCAGATTGGGGTCTGATTGACTAGACTTCACGTCTGGAACTAAAGCCAAGTCCTTTAGCTGTCGAGCTCTCGTGTTGAAGCAGCTACCACAGATGCACGCTGTACTTTTAAAGTGATAAAGTTGCTTCCAGCTATACAATTGCTGTGTCAAGTGTAACTTTTCTTTTCAATTAGTTTTAGTTATTTATTGCAAGTCTAACCAGAACTGATAACTAAACACAATGCTTTTTGTCTAAGCAACGGAAATAAAAAAAAATGGATATCCCCTATATTTCAACATGAGACCTTAGGTTTACTATCTACTACTCTTCTACTCTTTGTGTTGACTCTCTCAGCAGGCTTCTATGTTTCAGTCTTTTATTGATTCAAGGAGGGTGTCTGTGCAGCATCCTTTCCTTTGAGGAAGACACTCTGTTGGGTATTATGTACGATAGAAAGCGACTTGATACAAAAACTACAGAAAATCACTGCTATTCCCTTAGAACGCCTATTTTTGTGTTGGGTTTTGGTTAAGGTGTGTTATTGGTGCAGGTGTGAATGATAACCTGCTGAACAAATCACACACAAAACAGAAATCACGCCAGTGGAGTTATGTGGTAGTGTGTGTTGTGTGTGTGAGTTCACAATAACATGCAATAAAATATGACATTTCATTACATGCCCCCAGAAATGTTAATGATTAATAAGTTCTAACATTATCATAGTGGGTGAGTGTTTTCCTACACACAGTAACACTTGCTCAAGGTCTTCCAAACTTTTTTTGCTGCTCTCTATCTAGAGACCTAATTATACCTGTATCACTAAATAAAAACATGCATATTAATTACAATTGGATTATTGATTGATAGTGTGTGTGTGGTAATTGGTTATGGAAATTTAAATCTTGGAACAGAATTTCTTACGTGAAGGTAGAACCAGTCTTTTGCACCGTCTGCCTTCATCAGCCTTGCCTCACATTGGCTTAATATACATAGAGGAAATATTGGTCTTCTCGCCTCTCATCCCTCTTTGCTTTGGCAGCAGTTGTCAGTGTGCTGTCCAGACTTGCTCTTTGCCTGAGGCATGGCAGCCATCTGTTGGAGACGACTGAATCCATCGTTCCCTGTCATTCAAAAGTGTGTGTGTGTGTGAGATTGTATGCGTCTTTAATGCAAGCTGCTTCCATTTCCTCATTGAGTTGAATTGAGAATAGGAAATGTCTCACAGAGGCCCCTGCTCTGGAGTCTGCATTGGCACATTTCTTAACAGGAAGTTGAGAAGAACAGGCGGCATCAGGCTGTTCATGGTTGGCGTGTAGGCGGCCGAATGCAGTAAGATGATGAGTTTGAGAAATGAAAGAAAGTGAAATTATATTATCAAGTGAGTAGAGCGTTTGGCTTTCAGGAGATGAATAAGTCCTAAAGCAGTAAGAGACAACTACGTGTATCAGAATGTTTGAATAATGACACTGTTTTGTCTCATAGATCGTATCATGACCTTCGGTTGCCTACTCGGCACTTCTGTCTTTTTTTTTTTCTCCTGTAACTTTGTCCCTTTCTCTAACTTTTTGTTCCCTTGAATTCCCCCTTCTTCCTGTGTCACTGTTGTTGGCATAAACACTAGCAGCCTCATCACTTTTTCTGTGTCCTGTGTATTGGGGAGGTTGGAACAAATCAAGCATCTTATTGTGTTATTTATTTGAGTCTTAATGTGTCTCAGGCTGCTGAGAGTGAGAATTGACTGTGAGAAGTTTCAAGTAAGTGACAAGCATTGTAAGATGAGCTTTGCTTGCTCAGTACTGACCTCAGAAGAAACTAAGAAAATCACATTCCAGTCATCTGAAGAATGGTAAATCTGATTCTTTTTCATTCTCTACTTTGTACTCATGGATCAGCTTGTGACTGTGAGGTCAGACACTTATTTATATATTTTAAGAACTGTTAAAATTGAGTCTGAAATAGGGCAATACCATTAAGAACATTTAAATGAGACTGATCTAAAAGAAAATATACTTTTGCTCTTTTCTGGTATTAGATTGACATTTTTGACATTGAATTGACATTGAACTTGAATTGAATTCTTGTAATTGTCTCAGCTTTGCTAAATAAAAAAAAACATCCACAGTAAATAATGTTATCACTTGTAAATACTTGCTTCATTTATATTCACATTTGACTTGTTTATGTACCTTTGCAATTCACATGAAACGTCATTTTCTGATTTTTCTGATCTACTGAAGTGAGTGGGAAAACTGATACTGAAATGTGACCTTTAACGCCGATTTGACTGGACCTGGCCTAAACATCAACAGCGAGCTTGTGTTTTCATCCAGCTTAGGCCAACACTGCCACCTTTGTGTGTTGCTCTCAGTCCAACCAGGATAGGTCACACTTGCTCCAAACACTTGAGCATTTATTCACATTCAGAGCAGAATCATTGAAACAGTTGCCTTTTACATTTGATAAGGCTGCAAGATGCTCATGCAACCTGCATAAAAATAAAGATGGAAATATGTTGCTTTATGTTGCAGCTCCAGCTCCTCAGTCTTGACACAGAACTGTGGGATGTACAGTCCATTATTTCCTCCTTTTATGTCTGGACTTGTCAGTTTTATCATGCCTCACTGAATAACCAAACTCTAGAGACAGTGAGAGCATGCCAGGAATTCTCACAGAAGAGCTGGCTGATACACTTCTTCCTCTCATTGGGTTTCATCACTGGTCAAATGTGGGAGTAGATGAGGCTCTGTCAGTTCTTCTCTCACATCCCATCTCTGCAAAATAACACAGAAATTCTGTTTTAGGAGGGTTTTGTTAAATGTTTAAACAGTCTGACCACACTGACCATTGTAATTACACAATAATGACAATGATCCAGCTGGTCGCCATGGCCACCAGTTGTAGGTTACTGTAAGGAAGCTCTACAACACTGAGTCATATAATTTTTTTTCCAACCAATCCTTTCAAAGTACAAGGATCAGTAGGTCATGTAGAACTGTTTATGGAGTGTGTGTGCGTCTGTCTTAATAAAGCATTAGTCACAGATTAAGTACTTTTAGTCAAAGCAGCACAACCTATACCACCGTCTTCCAGCTCTGAATTATTTCCCCAAAGAACCACCGGTTACATGCACACTGCTCTACATTTATAGATTAACCACTTGTATGTCGTCAGTGGCCAAAACAAAGTAACCCTCTGGGTTCCCTTAGCAGTCCCTGCTGCTGGGAACGAAGTTGACAGAGTCTAGTAGGAATTCTGCAAGGATTCCTGAAGAATATTTTCTTTTACTGACAGTTAGCAAGTACAATATATTGACATTGAGAAACCGTAAAGGGCTGTATTCATTTTGCCTTTTTACAGTGTAGATGAAGTATTTTTGGTTAGTACAGTATATTTTCCAGTATCTTATTCTTTCCACCACTGTCCTTATGTTAAAGTTGCTTTCAGCAGTTTTTGTTTGAACAGTCGACAGATTCCACACATACATGCTTAAAAACTAAGAATGCAAACAGTCAGTCTGAAAGTTAAGTGTATTTGTATTGTGCAGCAAGGAGAGCTGCTACCTATTTGTTAATCAAAGCAGTGGCACCGAGGTATGTGCCAGACTTCACCGCTCATTTCTAACTGTTAGCAACCGGTTCACTGGGCAAACTCCAAAGGGCATGTTTACTACTTTCAGGAAAGTGTGTGGGTGTGGGTGTGTGTGAGAGACCCTACAGGTCTAGAATGTGTATTAAATAGAGGCAGTCGTTTATCAAATACACTTAAAACCCACTTTTTTATGGCCTTAAATCTTTATTGCAGTGTTAACCCGTAGGACCCTTGTCTTTTTTGCTGCTAAATAGCCAATTAAAAAAATAATTATATAAATTATAATGCCCATTTTCAAAGAATCAGCTTGTATTCTAGTAATTTCCATTTCCTGTGAAAAATAGTTTAAAGCTTCAATTCACACTCAAAGTATGCAGTGAACCAGACGGCATTTTGCTTCTTCCCCTTCTGTTCCATTGCAGTGTGAGTTGCAGATTGCGGCGGTGGAGAGGCTGGGGACTTCAGAGCTACAGTATAAGCTTGACATCAAATTAAGGTCTATTTTAGTTGAAAATCACTTTCACCCCTGTTATGGTTTTTCATCACAGCTCGGGCTTAATCTGATTTTAGTTCCGTCACAATCTGCTGGAAGTCTGGTGAATATATAATAATATTACTATTTGATAATACTGTTCTCTGAACTAATCTAAGCTCGTATACCATAGAAGAGCAGAGGATGACAGCTGTCTGTGGAAACCGTCTTGGCCCAGTCCTACCCAGGGGCTTCACTGTGCCAAGTGTGTGCTGCATGCTGTGTAGTCATGTATTTTGAGGGTCATCCCGGAAAGACTTCACCCAAGGCATGTTAGAGTGGAGTGTACTGACGGATACCACTCTGTGTGTGCTGAATTTTCTTGTGGCGGATGGACTCTCTTTGGTCGCCTCAGGCTGTTAGAATAAACACAGCAGAGTTTCCATTAAATTTCCATCAAAATCTTAACAATTATAAAGTGATATGTCTTGCAATATAAAGAGGAATTCAATGTGCCAGGTGTTCTGTGTTCATCCAGAGGTTGTTGGTTCATGGGATCCTTCTGTTGTGAAATTAATACACTATTTGCCAGTTGAATCCAGGCTAGAGACCTAGCAGAGTTATAGCTAAAGAGGAAGAATCACTGTAGGTATAGAGAGAGACCAGACAGCCTCTGCTGGCTGCCTGTTTACATTTCTCAGTTAACAGGAGCGTATTTTTAACCTCTGCCCGTTTCTTTTTTTTCTCCTCCGCAGGTGCTGGAGAGTCAGGAAAGAGCACCATTGTGAAGCAGATGAAGTGAGTCAATGCTCATTGTTTTGCTTTTCCCATCACATCTTTCTTATTGTATGGTGTAAATGTATTTTTTAAGAATATTTAAATAGGTTTCCTCACTATGTGTTAACAATGCTAATATGAATAGTAAGACTGGAAAAGACAATTTAAGGAACTAAGGCATTTTTCATTTTGAATTTCAGTCCTGGTCCGTTGTGTTCTCAGTGGCGACTATGGTCATGTTTCACAAAGTGCACTTCCGTTCGTCTGGCCTCATGTTTGTTATGGTGTTAAATAATGCCAGCATAAAATAATTGTATTACATCTATTAATACTGAAGGATTATTTATGTGAAGAAGAGTCAAAACTCCTGCCGCAGACCGCGTGAAAGCTGTAACCTTTCTTCGATCAATAAATTGGGTAATCACAAATTACAGTGACACTGTTAATTATTAATTCAGGCCCTCCAATAACTTAGGGGAAATATTGGTTATTCCTACTCCATTATTATGTTTATGGCTTAAACAAACCTTGATCTCCGCTGTTTTATGTGGGTGTAATTCACAGTTCACTCACTAGCTCTTTCCACCTCTTGGGCCTGCAGGGAGTCAGATGTTCAAAGCTTTTGTTTACATACTAAACCGTTTTTTTTCCCAGACAGTTGTACTGCAGCTGTGATCAAGGTGATTTACTCGTTCAAATAACACCAGCATAGTGTTTTGTCAAGTTTAATGGCAGTGAGGTTATAATATCCTGCTCTGTTAGCATAGATATCTAACTTAAATTCATTTACATAACCATTTATGTCACACTGTTGCATTATATATTAATTATAACCGGTGCCCATTTTACTGTTGTTATGTAAAGTTGAGACTGCTGTTTATGTCTTTAGCCAGTGGCTAGAACTGTTTGTAGTGTAACCTAACAATTTCTAGTTCAGGAGGTAGCACAGGTGTGGAACAATCTAAACCCACAAACTTGACCTTCAAACTGCCTCCTGTGCAAATCAAATCTTTCTGCTGTGTTACACATTGACCATAATACACACCGTCCTCTTAGAAATTAAAATTGACTTTGTCTCTAAAATGAGTTACTTAAACCATATTTTGGTATTAAGTTGTACCTGCAATATTCTAGTTTATAGATTTATTAGTTTCAGATGGGAAACAAATAAATACAGTCACTCACCATCTTTGGTATAGCATTGTAAATCAGGTTATTGCCTCCTGAGACATAAATGGTTTCCTGGCTATGTAATTTCAGTTCTTTCAGCCTCTCTGAATCCCACCGTATTCTTTAAGACAAAAGTTAAGATTCTGGTGCTAAATGTGCATTTTCACAGTATGAATGAGCATGACTCACTTGGGTTCCACCTATTGTTAAGTTCAGTTTCACTAATGATGCAGCACTTTGTAAAAGTCACCTGGTAAGATATTTTACTAGTGTAATTAGTTACTAAAAACTAGAGTCAAAGAAGAGTTTAATATCTTTAAGAGAATGGATTTCTGAAAATGGATCTCTGAAAAATGGATTTCAGAGATCGTCCCATTGACTGTGATATGAAAAAAATGCCCCTTGTATATATTATACAGTGGATGGGATGGCAATTAATCAACCTTAAAATTCGAATTCTTACAATAAAAAACTTGAACTAAATGAACTAGACTACAATGCTGTGACAAAGCATGATTGTGCTCATAACAAGCTTGCCAGTCACAGGATATGACAGCTTTGATGGATGAATTACTGTAATTCAGTGTGTGTGTGTGTTGAAAATGTCCGAGGTTGACAACAGACATACAAGTTGACGCAGTATTAAGGAGGCATGTTAATGTGAATAAACCAGTTCACAAAGTCAATGGATCGTTGTTGTCTGCTGTCATTTAGGTTTGATTAACTTCTCAGCAGTTTTTACAAAACAGATTTGCTTTATTTCTGGCTGATGTCTTTACTTTAAAAATGACTTAAACCTAAAGATTTGAGGTGCACATCTTTTTTTCATATGTTCCGGTCAGGTTGAATCAAATGTAAATAGTGTTTTGTGGATTCACACAGCACATTCACTTGGATTCACTTTAAGTCAAAGTGGATTTAATTAATAAAGGTATTGATTTTATAAAAGGACAGCATTGTGGAGGTTTAGTTCTCTTGTGGTTTGGAGAACTCTGACTTGCATTTTAATTAGGTCCCATTCAGCTCATTATGCAGCCAATGAGCATGCTGGACTGTGGGCCTCTGGTCTGTGAGCTGTGATAGGCCAGAGGAGATGGTTCTGTTTGGTTTCTTGCCCAGCAGCTTTTCTTTCAGTGACATGTGCTGTCTACCTTTCTTTTTCAACAGCTTCAAAAGCAAGTAAATATTTGTTGTAGTGTCCCATAGCTGAGAAATTGGAAAAAAGTCTGTATTGTACCAAAGCCCGACTAAGTCGTGATCACTAAAATATCAGACTTTTCTATTAAATTGAAACAAATCTGAAATATTAAAGCATTTTTGGGGAGTCTTGGATTAATAGTTGTACACTAAAGACATATTTCATACAGTAATCATACTTCATTAGCGACTGTTTACTGTGAAACTTCTAAATTGGTGTCCAATACTTGTCCAATATTCCGCTTGAAATCCACGTGTGTCGCTCTGTTCTCCTTATAGGATTATTCACGAGGATGGATACTCAGAAGATGAGTGTAAGCAGTACAGAGCAGTTGTCTACAGCAACACAATCCAGTCCATTATGGCGATCATCAAAGCCATGGGCAACCTCAAGATCAACTATGAAGAATCTGCACGAGCGGTAAGTCGTTAAAATGATGTATATAACATGTTTGCTTCTTCAAAAGCCTGATGCAAAATAAAATTGTAAATATGCAAAGAAACTATTATATCTACAATATTAAATGAAGATCAGTGTTGTGGCATTTCTACTGTAACTACACTGATGATTACACTATGCTTTTGATTTTATATTCACTGTAGATGTACTCTAGCCAAACAGGATGCATTAGTGGCCCTTTAACATACAGGTGCAGCCTGTACAGCTGTGTGGCGCTCAAGTATTTGTAAACTAAACCACTGTTTCATAGTAGAGGCTATTAACTGTACCGAACCTTACTGAATCTGCTTAATGACGGTGCACTCGTTCGTTGATATGCTCTGCTAATCATCATCAGAGCCCCCACTGTGCCTTGTCCTTAATCACCCTGATCAAGGCTTGAGGATGTGAGGCAGCAGAAAGAGTTTCTCCTTAGTGCAATGTGACACTTTCTGCTTAGAAATCAACCCTGGGCAGCAGATGCTTAAGATGGACTCCTACCGCGTTGTATATCTTGTATTTTCTGTATTTGCATGCATGTGCGCTCCACTAAAGAAAACTGTAAAGAGCTGCCACTCAGCGAGGCACCACCTGGAGACGAGAGTCACACACATCAAATTCAGACATGAAGCAGAAAAAATCTGCTCCTCTTCTATAAACTTTCGTCTCAGTGGCAAAATTTTATTTTATTCCCACAGATGTGAAACGTGAAAATTCTTTTTTTTTTTTACATGGAACATGTAACTTACTGTAATACCACTTTCTTCTGCTCATCTCATGCGTGTCTCAAGTTTTTGTTGTTTTATTTTGTGTTAACACTTCGAAGGGAAATCTGATCCTCAGTGAACACCATGGCTTGTTATTTGCTCTTTCCATATTTAACAACCTGAATGACCTTCATCTTTCAGGAACTGGTTGTGAAAATAATTTCACAGCGTGCATGACACAGAACCAGTTATTTGTCCAACATGACAATAAGAAAATCTAAAAAAGCACCGGGAACATGTAGATCTAATTTAGCATGTTTTAAATGTGCAACTTTTGGATAGATAAAAGAAAGCTTAGTTTTTTTCCACACTGCTCTTTATTTTCTATATTTATATTTTTGTTCCCATTACAGTGTGCTGGTTGCTATATTTCTATTACTTTCCAAGTTTTGAACTTCACCTCGAGAAGCACTGGTATACTAACCTGTCTCTAATGTTAATAGATGTAATTAAAATGTCTCGTTCTCAGTTGGTGCACAGTCAACGGCTGCCAGCTTCCTGTGACCTATAGCTGAGTGCAGTGGCAGCTCAGACCATGGTTAACTAGTACAACTCTCACCATGTTACATGTTTATGTAACCTTTGCCTACTATTAAATGTATCAGTGAGTAATGTGAGTAACAAAACCGATGTTCCCACACTAGAATATAGCTGTAGTCTGTATTTAGTGTAGGTTGCCGTGTCTTTACATGTGCCTAACACTAAAGAGACACCATTATAATTAGAATATTTATGCAGCAGCAGTCTTTCACCTTTAACTGCTCCTTGAGAAATGCAAAGAGTAATAGAGGAATTAATACAGTAGTATAGAACTGATACCTAGCCGTCAGTGAACAGCTAGCCGCTGTCTTGTTCTACGTAGCTCAGGTCTATAACTGCAAGTAAAAGCTCTTTGCTATTTAAATGTTGGCTGTTTAATTCACTGTCTGGCATTTATTGCAACTCTTAGTAGATATCTTTATCACTATGTGGATTGATTGTGGATGAGAGAGGGTTTGATGTGTGATGCCTCAGGTTCAGTGAGACCTATACCGAGCCAGTTGACTGATGTATCACTAGTCCTATTATGTCAGTGATGGATGCAATAATGTCAGGTTTTAATACCTGATGATCTGAGCCGCATGTCTCCTTACTGACATTTACAAGTTTAAGGCTTTGTTATGAGGATGAAATGTCTTTTCTAATGCAAAACTGTACAACATAGACCAAACATTAAACATTAGAGTTGTGCAAAAAGCAAAAATATTTAAAAAATCGAAATAATAATAAAAATATAGTTTAAATTATACAAACATCACAGGAACCCGAGTGTTAAGTTATTATATAGACAGCAACAGCTTTTATGTAAACACTCCAGTGTGTTTTTCTACTGCTGAAAACCTGATACGTTCATGGGAAAGAAACTGTTTTTCTTTCCATATTCGCAAACCTCACTAGCAGTCAAAACCTTTTTCTGTGTGGTTTTCAAGTAAAGTTGATTAAGATTGAAGTTTTAATCAAGTACACACCAGATACCCACAGCAACAGTAACTTGAGGTATGTTGGGACTTGGCTAACAGCCACCAACTGACTGGATCTGGTTCATGTTGGCCAAATAAGTCGATGCTAAATATTCCAAGTCCAGTGAATCTCTGTGCTGCCTTTTTAGTTTTGATTACTGCTGGTTCATTTTCCAAGAAGCACTGGGCACAGTAAAAGTTGGAAAAAGTTCCATTAGGATTTTATAGTTAAAATAACACACAGTTATTCCTAAACAAGGGGCATCTTTGTTATATGTTTCAGTACTTTTGACACATTTCTGAAATGCCAGGGTTTTACAGGTTGTATTGTCGATGATAATAATATCAAGACTACCTGTACTTGGCCTTGCACGAAGCACGTAGAACAATGGCCACAAGGCATGGGAGTCCTAACCAACCCGCTTGAGTTAAATATTTATCAGCTCTGCCTGGTGAAACATTTTTTATTAAAGACATCTACTGTATCTAAATGTGTCTGTGTGCATCCTATTTTGTCAGGATGATGCCCGCCAGCTCTTTGCCCTGTCAGCAGCAGCAGAAGAGCAGGGTATCCTGCCAGAGGACCTGGGTAATGTCATCAAACGACTGTGGACCGATGGTGGTGTCCAGAGCTGCTTCACACGAGCCCGAGAATATCAGCTCAATGACTCTGCAGCCTAGTGAGTGTCCCAATGTGTGTCGTTTTCAAATTGCACTGAGAAAACATGATGGGTGAATTTTTAATGTCTCCAGAGCAAATGAAATTTGCATGTAACGTTTGGTAGTGCATTTATATTGTTGTGTGTGAATGCATTACCTACTGTAGAGATTATGCTTCTGGTATGGATGAAAAAAGAATTTCAATTTAGTGCAGAGCAAATGTGGATAAGATAATTCTTCAATTATCTCTAGTGATGTCAAAATGTCTTTTACTTTTAAGTCTGTGTTGTATTTTGCTTTATTTCTTACACATGTCAACATACATTTATGGCTATCATCTGACTAATCCTTTGGATGAGATTTACCAAAGGTCAGTTATGCCGCTAGTCTCAAGCAACATAGTCAAGCTTAGTCTCTCTAAGCAGGTGGTCCACATCATCACCATTTGGAGATCTTAATTTCCAGAGTGATGTTCTGTTTATGTAGGCCACTATAATATCAATTTTAATGTTATTACCCCAAGGAAGCCCAACACAACCTTGCATTCGTAGCGGAGACAGTGTACAGTGTTTCATCAACTTTTCGAGTCCTGAAAGAGTCAGGTGCTATGATTCAGTTAGGCTCTAGACCTTAATCCATGTCTAATCGCCTGCTGAGAGACAGAGATAGAGGAAATCAGAGAGGGCACAGCTCGCATTACAGACCTGTTCTCACCCTCTTCGTTTTAAAGAAAGGCACATCGCCAACTCCCTGAAAATAATTCATTATGTTAGGGGCTAAGCTTGTTTTCACTTGTCTACAGGAAAAACGAAGTAGTCCCTCTGAGCTGTATTTGATTTGGACTCCTGTAGCTTCTCACAGGCTGTTTGACAGTTGTTAGTACAGTGGACTAAAGTAGAGTCAGTGACATGGTTTTAATATCTTGCAATAATTTATACCCTGTTTTTGTCCTACTGAAGAATTTGTCGTGCTACATTTGAGGACCTTATTTATCAGATCCAAAAATTCAATTACTCATCAAGCCTTATAAACCCAGTGGAGCATCATTACAATTTATGATATGTGCACTACAAAAGCAGCCCAAATCTCTCTGTGGGGAGCAGGATTATGATTCGCCCGTCAGACACGTGTCTTTCAATGTCTAAAGCCAAACTGAGGCTCGGATGGGATTTTATCCAGCAGCGGCACTGTGTTACACAACAGAATTTTTATGCAATATTATGATGAAAGAAATGAGTTTGTCCTCTAGCCTTTGTGTCTCCCGTGGTAGCATTAGATAGTATGTATAAAAGTTGACTCTGGGTTTGTATTGGGTGGTTTTTTTGAGGCTTTGGGCATGTTTGTCTGAAAGGTCAGATTGTTTTATTTGGCAGTTCGCACACACAATCTCATAGCTTGTAAAATGGTGTATAGCAATACACAATATTGTAAAACTGAACTAGAATGAATGGGGAGAAATATATCTATATAAATATATCTTTCTACCAAGAAAAGGTCAATATAGAAGGAATCCCACAGTAGTCTTTTAAAAAGTTGTGTGGCGATGGCTGGATATTTGCACTATTCCTGGTTCTAAAACTATATTAGATGTTTAAATCTATATGTGCCACTTGTGTGTCAGCATTTCAGTTCAGGGTTCAGTATTAGCATCTCTGAACCTTTTACAAACTAACTATTAAAGTTTAATAGAAAGAAAAAATGTGAAGACTCTGGCTTTAGCAAAGGTAAAGATGTTTTTTGAGGGGTTTATTTTGCAGGAGCAGTCCCCATCATCGCACTGCTGTTAGGTCATCATGTGATATTTGTGTTTTCCACACACAGGATGTGTGTCCAGTCTTACCTCACACGTCCACGCACAATGACTGCAACAAGGTGGCAGCCATATTAATTTTGCTATGCTTCCCATCAGCTATCTAAATGATCTGGAGAGGATAGCCAAATCGGATTACATCCCCACACAGCAAGATGTACTCCGGACCAGAGTCAAGACCACTGGCATTGTGGAAACACATTTCACCTTCAAGGATCTGCACTTCAAGTATGTTGTTTCCTCTTCTTTATGGTCATTTTGGTGCTGTCAGATCAGTGATGGTGCAGTCACTCCTTACCATCTTTAAAAAAGAAAAGCGGTGGTGCTATTTTACATCTTTTAATGAGTGATATATAGAATAATATGACTATAATTGTTAGACCGAATTTTACACGTACATTTAAAATCATATATTGTGAGCTGGTAATGTGACCTACTGTACTGACTCACCTAATTTGCCAGCAAATATTTTCCCAATTCCCCTTCTCTCTTTTGTGTTTTTACTTGTTCTTGTTTTACTTGTTCTTGTCACGTGTTGTTTTTTCAGCACACTGCAGGCAAAAGGACCAAAGATCACGGAAAGGGAAAATATTTGCTTACCAGTTTGTGGCGTTGTGAAATCGCTATCTCATTTTATCTGCTGAGATTAAGCTGTTTTTATCTCAAACAGCTCATCCTATGTATTAGTTACCATTGAGACTCCATATTAATTGGTCTCTCTCTGAGACACAAACAAGAAGGGGAGGAGAACCTTGTGTGTTAGGACTTTATAAGCACATGCAAACATGTGTTCTCTGTATTACCAAGAGTTGTCTAGTAATGTTTTTTGTCACAGTGACACACACATACTTGAGATGGAGACATTAGTCAACACTGGGTGACAAAGGAAACTGCAAAATCCGTTCATTCAGACTCTGTGTTATCAAGGCACTTTAAATGAGTAGGTACAAGTTGTTCTATCTCTGCTTTGTGTAATGTTTTCATCTGGTAGTTTAGTCGTGATCTAGTTCATTCTGTTTGTAGAAGACTAAAACTAAATCCAGCCAGCTCGTGTTTACCTCCAGCAGTCTCTTCAGCTATGATATATTTAGCTTATGTAAGCTGGGTTGGAGATGAGCGCACACTTGAGGTAAACAGTCTAAAGTGTGTCAGTGTTTTTTTGCGTTTTGCTTATTCAGCCTGAAGCTGATTGTCTGTCTGTCGGAGGCAGCGTTCTGCTCTAATGGGCCAAGCTCTGAAAAGTAAAAACTGTTTAGCAGGAAAAATGACATGTCAAAAAGAAGCGTGTGACTGTGTGATTCCACAGACGGTTACACTGCACTTTCAGCTGCCAGCTCACCCTGTCCACTGAGTTGTGAAAGGTTCAGCACAGAGCAGAAGAGCATCTACTCTCATCCGCCTAGGTTCCTTCAATTTTCATGAATAAGTCAAAGATCTGAGAACCTGCTGCTGTCGTGGCTTAACTGTCGTAAGGCTGCTCGTTACCACAGCAACTGCACTGTACTAAAATGCCATCAAATGCCAGTAAAATGACAAGCCCTGCACGGTGAGCGCCCCACTCTGAAGACAGGACGCCAGAGTTTTTTTTACAGTAAAGAGTAAATATGCTTTCCAAAGGGAGACCAGCTTTTCTGCTCAGTTTGAGAAAGTGTTCCATCTGCTCTGTGTTTACACTGTGTGTGTCTGGGCAGGATGTTTGATGTTGGAGGCCAGCGGTCAGAAAGGAAGAAGTGGATCCACTGCTTTGAGGGAGTCACAGCCATTATCTTCTGTGTAGCCATGAGCGCGTATGACCTGGTCCTGGCTGAGGATGAGGAGATGGTGAGTTAAGCTCCTACTGCTTCATATTCATTTCACAGTGGACTCCTTTTTCACCATCATTGTGAATGTGGAGGGATTGCTGTGAGCTCATTTCCTTTATGTGCCCTAGTTGCACTGCCTAATAATCTGTTTATCTCACATTGGTGCCCATCCCACCCAGAACCGGATGCACGAGAGCATGAAACTGTTTGACTCAATCTGCAACAACAAGTGGTTCACAGAGACGTCCATCATCCTGTTCCTCAACAAGAAGGATCTGTTCGAGGAAAAGATTGCCCAGAGCCCTCTGACCATCTGCTTCCCTGAGTACACTGGTACTGTACAAAGCTGCATTTGCAGCCTGGTTAAATGTTATTTTCTATTCAGACAAATGAACAAACAACAAATATTAGAGGTAGTTAAATGTGAACATGTTCATGCAATGAATTTGTCTAGTTTTTCACAATAATCACATTGAGATTTCCTAACTCAGGCTCTAACAAGCATGAGGAGGCCCAGGCTTACATCCAGACCAAATTCGAGGACCTGAACAAGAAGAAGGACACCAAGGAAATCTACACCCACTTCACCTGTGCCACAGACACCAAGAACGTGCAGTTTGTGTTCGATGCTGTGACCGACGTCATCATTAAGAACAACCTGAAGGACTGTGGCCTCTTTTAAAAACACACACACACACACACATTGAGAGCGAGTCAAGGTGAGTTTGGAGAAGTCCCTCCATGATGCAGCTTCTTAACAAGTCACAACAACATAAGAGTTTGAAATGACTGACTCTGACTTCTGCTCCTTTAGATTACTTGAACAGTTCTGATGACAATATCGATGGGGAATATACACACATCATGAATGACTGCACTGGCAAACTACAATTTCTGCTTTGATCTGCTTTTTATAAAGACACCTAAAAGACTGAAAACCTGACGAGCCTTGCAGAATTCTGATCCAGTTGCTCGTATTGCTAACTCCTTGGGCAATGACCACAAAAAATAGCATTTATTATTATATTTTTTGTTCTTTTTTTCCATTCTTTTAATTACTAGAGGAAGCAAAGGAAAACATTTTTATATAAATGCATTCATTTTACCTGTAGAGATTCTGATGTGCAAATTATTAAACTCTTAATCAAATGAAGCTGATATTTTAAGAGATGAAGCACAAGCATGGACATAAAACACGATTGACGAAAGAAAAGTGCTTTTTTATGTTTACATAAGTTTATCATACGTAGCCAAACTTGCATTTTCATTTTAATTTCAAATATCTGCTCTGTAATCTGCACAAATTATCTAACATTACTATAAAATATATAAAAAAAAAGTTAAAAGTTAAAAAAGGAAAAAAAAGGCTTCACATGCAGAAAATTAAATTTTAACTGATATTTAAAGTCTGTGTGTACCTAACATCTGTCTCTTTTTATAGTACCTTTTCCATGTCTGTTGCAGTATGTTTGTGCCTTGACTTCTGTTTACAGCCAATTTCCAGATGCTTTCAGTACTGTTTGACCTACTGTGCGCCTGTATTCTCCTTCCATTTTCCTGCCTAGCACCTATGAATATTTAGTGAATATTAATGAGAGACAAAAATCTAATTCAGACAAAGTTAGTGTTTTTGGTAAATAATAAAATGCTTTAAAAGTCCTATATGATATGATTTAATTTAAATAAAGTAGAGATCCTCTGACTCTCGTGTTTATCTGTAGTTTTGTGTAAAACCTCACGCTCTTGTCTGCACTGTTCTAATAGAGGATCAAATTGCACACAGGGCTTTAGAATCGTTAGTCTGTAACAACATAGGGAGGAGCAGATGTATAAATTCTCTAGTGTGGCTGCAAAAAAAAATACAGTTGGATATCAGTTGCACACAGTCAAGTCAATATAGCAGAATATAATCCAGGGCTCGTAAAGCCTGGGCCTCTGGGGACACCGCCCTGCTTGTTCCCAGCCTTGTCTGATCGTACAGCTTCTGACTGGCTGAACACACCTGCTCAGCCTGGTCGAACAACCAGGTCGGACCCTGTCAAACTGCACAGATGGAGTTTTCTACTGTACATCTCTAGTGTATCTGCGCGCTCTCTGCTTTTGGTGCTGTGGAGGTCATAGCCTGCATCTATGTCATCTGGAGGAGTTTTCCTAGTTTAAAGCAAAGGTCCTTCTGAAGGCACGTCTTTAGTCAGAACGACGTCGCCATCTAGTGGTCACTCCAATATTTTAAGATTTCACCTATGTATCTGTAAAGAACGACTTACTGACAGTAGCTTCATTTACTGTGTATCTTAGATGTACTCTGTTGAATGTACACTGCTGAAGTGCATTTGTGGTACCTGGAGTATTTGGTAAAGTGGAGGTTGCTCATTTCTAGACTGCCTCTAAGTCTAAGGATTAAATTGTAGTCACTGGTTTTATCTAGTAAATGTAATTAATGTGGCCTGATACCAAGAAACAATATGAACTAATGAATAAAAATAAAATCTCATGTTTATCCCACCTTTGGGACTTGTCCACACATGTCTAGGACTAGATGCCCTACAAAACTCTGCACCACCATCCATCCTTTATCCTAACTGTGCTGGAGCCAGTCCCTTTGTTTGTGAATGACAGCTTTCCATTTTACCCACTATGACTTGTGCTCGGCTGAACTAAAGACAACATAGCTTCATAGCAACGGTGCATTTAAGTGAAACTGGCAATTGACCATCGTTTACAGATAAAATATGAAGGACTAGGGACATGGTCTCCTTGAAAAAACAGGTTTACTGGGATGATTGGTTTGCCACTCTAACAAAGACTCAAACAGGTCCAACAAGAAACTGCTGCAGCCACGTTTACCTGTGCACTGCCTAGTCTAGGTTCCTATTCACAGTCATGGGCTGACGTTGTTACCATTCCCATGCGTATGCTAAATATTCTAATCTCTTGTCTAAACAAGTCCTTTCTCTCAAAAAGTGGCTCATCTCTGACACTGATGCCAAAATAAGGGATTAGAACACTTCACCCCAACGACTGTTAAAGTCATGAATAGTGGTGCCGGCCTTCATACAGTCTGCGCCACAGACTGGATTAACTATAATGATTCAAGTTTAAACGAAGTATGGGATACTTCAGATCCAGAGTTCTTTCATTCAGCAGGGTCACTGTAGGGGGCAGTGCAACACTTCAAGAAAACACCTCAACCTTTTAAGGTTTTTACATAGTGATTGAAGATTTTCTCCTACACTTTGTCTTGTACTTGCTGCACATTTTAATTCTGTGTGTATGTTAATGCAGTGAAGCGTTTTGTTGCCTGCTAAGTTGAGTGCTCAGGCTTCACCACATCACCCATATGCTGGTGTGTCTCATTGCAAACATCACCATGAACTGTGTGCATGGACCCGCTCATAGAATAATTAAACCCATTAGACATGGGGAAGCAGAGATGCTCATAACAAGTCAGTCTGTGTAGGTGTGATGAGTCTATTTACACACTATGTGCTCCGTGGCCTTCACTGAGTATTGTTACATACAAAAGCCCTTAAGAAAGAAAACAACATCTTTATGACTGCAGTAAATGCAGTAAACAGTCAAACCAAGCCTCTCCAGCTGTAGCACTGTCAGAGTTTATAATTCACTGGTTACTGGGTCATGCAGGTTAGTACTTGCCGCATGCGCTTATTTTAATGTGGCTCCGCATTGCTCGTGAACTCCTGCAGGCCCATCAGATTAGCATAAACATCCTGTCCCTGAATAGGTTGAATGGAAGGTGTTGGACCAACGACTGTCAGCGCTGCACACTCACTGCCCAGTTACAGCAGATCATCACATTTACATCAGAGTGGGCTGTTTGTGACTCCAAACGGTGCCACAGGCAGACACACGCCACTAAAGTTACATGGTTGGAAGGAACCAAAATAAAACACGTCTATGAGGAAATATTAAATTCAATTTGCAATTCGTTAATTTTAAGTATCTTTAAAAAAGTAATTAATCTCATATCGGCTTGCTCATCCCAGTAATTAATGGAACTTTATAAGACTTGATCCAATAAAAGAAAAGGTGACTTTTCTATATGTGCTGTATTTCCCGTTTTTGAGTGATGCTTACTGTTATACCAGAAGCGTTTTTTTCCAGTCTTAGCCCAGAACTCAGTGAAGTTGTATCTAATTGTGGTTCTAATAGTTAGATGGACACACATACTGTTGGTGCAGATTTAAAATGTAGTGTCTCACAAAGCTCTTTGAATAATTTTCAAATGTGATGTTGCATCGAAGTTCAATCAATTAGGTCACATAAATATATAAAAAAAAAAGAAGATAAACGTCTTCATAGTGTTCCTATTATTTTTGTATGAAATTTTTTTAATGTCACACGCTGAACAACTGAATAAATAAATGGCGTTATTGGTCGTTGGTGTAACGTGGATCCTCGCTTCTCTTCGCTGCACTGCGGGGCGGGACTAAAGAGCCTACTGCCTCCTGATTGGCTCATTCAGACACAGGTCGCTGTGAGTGGTCGGCCGCCGAGCTCCGCGCTGTAAAAGGAGTCGAACCAGGCTGGAAGTTTCATTCAGCACATCTGCTCCTGGTGTGGAGGCTGCAGCGGCACCGGAGCCCAAACACGTCCTCAAGAACCCGGGCTTTTTCCTCCTCACCCTCAGTTATGTCCTCTGGACGGAAGCTTCCACGTTAAAGGTGAGTGCTCCCTTTCACTGTGGGATGCCTTGTTGATGGAGTTTGCTTGTGTGAAAAATCCCGTTTCCTAAAAAAACAAAATTATGTCTTTGCAGACTTTGCAGTTCGCAGATGAAAGACAAGAATATGGTGAGTTTGTAAATAAACTTATTAGCAAAACATGCACATTGAAGCTAAACGTTGGTTGAGCCCTTAGGTTCATGTGTAGGAGATGCAGATGTAGGAGTGGAGCTGTGGTAGATTATGGAGAGATCACTGATTTTGAGAAAGTCTCAGGCTGTTGCAACATGTAGCGGAGTTATGATGGAAACAGAGCAGGGTCACGGGGTCTGGGAGCAGATTCAGATGCTCTAATGGACAGTACCAGGTCAGAGGAGGGAGGTCACACGGGTTCAGAGGTCAGCATGGCGGCCGGAGGAACGGACAGCGCTGATGCATTGTGTCACTGCCACTAACCTGCATCATGTGCCTGGATATTTCTTTACAATTAAATCAGTCAGATCAGATCTCTTCTTCCCCGTTTGCTCGATCACTATACTGTAGCTGATCCCAACCAATCAGCGTTGGATGGAACAGGAGTATTATATTCCTTAATGTGTTGCTGGAGAATATCACAGGAGAGTGAGTTGGAGCCAGAACCCTGTAGTTAAAGATCCAGAGTTTCTCCCTGATGCACTGCAGATGTTTTGACTTTGGCCCCGGATTGCCTCACTGTGTGGATTAATAGTGGAGCTTAGCCATCGGCGTAGATCTCTGTGTGTAAACATCTGTCCGGGGTTTTGGTTGAATCACTTCTGAGTCAATGAAAATAGGGCGTTGTTGGTGCGGCGAGCAAATTAACGGACATTTGCTTTGTGCGCTGAGGAACATTTGAACAGCAGTTGGACTGGCCTGTAAGATCACAATAGGAGGAGAGGTGTTTCCTCATTGGTTAACCCAACAAGCCCGAGCCTGTTCACCAAAGCGTCCCCGTGATCCTTGTGTTGCCATTAGTCAGAAGGCTGATTTCTTATGCGCTGTGCATTTACTGCCACCCTTTGTCTCACTCTCTGCTTCTCCGTCTGCGCAGCTCTGCCTGCGAGACTCGAGCGACTGCCTGCGGGAGCACGTGCAGTACATGATGAGGTCCCTGCAGGACCTCAAACACCTGCGGCGGTCCTGCCCCGCGGCCCGGCGCCCCCTGGCCCAGCTGCCGGCGCTGGCCCGCCACTCGGCGGTGGCGCAGGCGTGTCAGCAGCGGGCGCTGCAGCGGGAGCAGCGCGGGCGGCTGCGCATGTCCGACGCCAGCACCGCCAGCACCTACGACTCCGCCTGCTGCCTGGCGAGTCCTCTGGAGGAGGAGGGGGAGGAGGACGACTCCAGCAGCGGCCTGGGCCTGGACCTCAGGCTGGGCCTGGGCTCCCCCAGCAGCCACAAGAGCCTGGAGTTCGACTCGGGCTACTCGGAGGCGTCGTGGCAGGACGAGTCGGTCGTCCTGAGGAGGACGAGGAACGTGCGCGTGTCCTCGTCGGCGTGTCTGCGCACGAACCGGGCCCCGAGCGGACGCGTCCGGCCCAAGTCCACGTCCGACGCCTGTCTGGAGCGCTGGACCTCATTTGAGGTCAGCGACCCCGAGGACTGGACGAACTCTTTGCTGACGAGGGGACGCAACCGCCAGCCTCTGGTCCTGGGGGACAACAGCTTTGCGGACCTCATACAGAACTGGATGGACCTGCCCGACTGCCCCGAGCCCGGTGAGCGCAAGCCGGCGCCGAGGCAGAGACTGGGGGGCGGCTTCTTGGTCAACGTGAGGCGGAAGCTTGCTGGGATTTCTAGGAGCGTGGAGGACAGAGTGAGGCTGCGGGCGGCCGACGCCGCTCACGCCGGCCGCACGGCGAGCGCGGCCAAACGCCTGTCCTGTCCAGCTGTGGCGTCTCAGCCCAAGGTCCCGTTCTTTCACCAGTCCCACTCCGGCATCCACCAGCTGGACTCAGACTTCTACCACTTTGCAGCCCTCATGAAATCGGGCAGCCGGCAGCCCATAATCTGCAAGGATATCATTGGGTACATCTGAGCCCTCCAGATGTGTCCACGCACGGGCAGAGACGGACCGGCTCGTCTTCTGAGTCACTTTATTTTCATACAGCTGTTTTTATATGACTGAGATCTTGGAAAAAAAATGATGTTCTCATAATTTATACTCTATGCATTTAATGTGTATTATTTGAACGACTGCAATAGGTCTCATCAATGCATTTTTGAGTTCTCAGGCGACATAATGTGCACATCAGTGTGATCACAGCTCATTACAGACAGCTGCTCTCCGCTGCTGGATTAGTTCAAGGAGGCTTCGACTGTTGCTGCAGTGAAATAAATGAATGTGAGCTCATTTATTTTCATTACAAGCGTAAGATGATACACATGCGCTGAGACAGATGAGTTTGTGCATCCACGGTTGTCGTAATTGTTGTTTAATAAAAACTAAATGAACTGATCATCTTTCACATGAGTGTATAGTCATTCCAACACTGACTTGACCTCAGAATGTGTTTGTTAGTAACCAAACAACTGGGTAAAAGCCTGTTGAGGCTTTAAATGGGGACAGCAGGGCGACTGGAAGGTCAGAACCCCTGGTTCTGCCAGATGAGGTAATTCCCCTGTGTCCAGACAGGAAGAGGTGAAGCCGGAGCTGAGCTCCCTCTTTCTGCTTTACGGAGCAGAGCATCTCACCCACCTCTCCTCCTGCTGCTTCATGCTCTTCTCACGCTCCCTGTCTGAGCCGCTGCCACCAATCATTTCTGATATCAAAGACACGGGAGGCTAGAGATGAGAAACACGTCCTATCGGGAGCCGTTCGTCTTCGCTTGTTTATTCAGGTCTGCTGGTAAAATGATCTCTCACAGCACTAATGACTAGAAAATACTGGAGTTAAATATGTGGAAGCATCTTAGACATGATGGCAGATAATTCATTTTTCAATAAAGATTGCATCGATGCGTAATATAATGACGTTAACAGACGTATCACATAGCACTTAAACGGCTTTGAGCACCAGCTAGTAATGATGTGGTTAATACTGTTCACTGAGCGCTGGCTCACCAGCACAGGACTCACTTTAGAGAATGAACTGAACCATGGGTGTCCACCACCCACAGTCTGCTTATAACGAGGTGGGCTCTAATAGGACCTGTTGGCGTAAACAGGAACCATGACTTTGGCTGCTGAAGCAGATCGATGCGGCATCACACGCACGCACGCACACACACACACACGCACACCCACACCCACACACACACACACATGAACGCACACACACACACACACTCATGCACGCACACACACACACGGTAGCCCATCCAACACAGTACACACGTTCTGTTAATTCAGAAACACAGGGGGTTCTTGAGTTTTGCTCCAAGGAACTACTGTGAGCATGAAAACAATAATCTCTCAACTAATTCATCCATCAAGTCGTTATGTGTTCACTACACACCTCAATCACTGTCCTGTTTGTTTAAATGGGGCTAGTTTTGAAATCAAATTATCTTCCCCAGCTAATTTTTTATTCTAGTCAGTGTCCTCCTTCGTCTGTCACCACCGGCTGAAGGTAAACACACATGGACAGATGTTTTAGGCATTTAGGTCCACTTTTTGAACGATAAAGCAACAGCTGTCGTCCTAATAAGAATAAAGGCCAGACGTGACTTCCAGAGAACCAGCGTCTTATCAGGCAGCTGCTGACTCTGATTACACAGATCTGTGATTGATTCCACACACGAGCTAGAAACTCTATAACCGGGACATTTCAGATAAACGACTTCATTTTGCTGGGAGCAACTTGGCATCATGAGGTTCTTCCCATTGATGCAGATTCCAGGCGGGTGAAGGTGAAGGCCGGAGAGGGCTATGATGTGCATTTCTTCAGGTCAGTCGCGGCAGCTGTGCGTTCGAATAAGATGCTATGATGTTTTAGCGCAGACGTGACCTAAACAAAGCGTCTATTACGGCGTGTTGATTTTCAACCAGCTCGGCTGGACGAGAGCCAAGCAGCATTTGGCTTTCATATCTGTCACAGAAGCAGACGGTGATTACAAACCCGTCTGCTGCACAGACAGGGAGAATCGACTTATCGCCGTGTGTTGTCTTTAGTGATGAGGGGACGTGTGACACGGGCTCAGGCACTCAGACACATGCACGCAGGCTATTCTCATTAAGCTATTAGCCGTAGAGAGCGAGGCAGGAAGCTGAGAGCGTGGGGGAGTGGAGCCTGCAGCCAGAACAAAAATGAATGGGATTCAGGGTTTTTTTTAACGGTGAAACTCACTCATCAGCTCACATGTACTATCAGCTTCCTAAATCAAAGTAACTAATACTAAAATAATCAAGAATAATAAAAATGGCCGATTCAGCCCCTCATGATGTAAATATAAGTTTACAGTGAGTCATGGAACATCAGAATGTACTGATTTGCTTGGACTTGGACTTAGGGAATTACAACGAGCCTTATTTAGAACCCACACAGCTTCGTTCCTGCTCTGTTTACCATGACTATATATACTATGACTAGGAGGTTCATGGGAATCAAAACAGATGAGTGACACTGGTGAAATATCCCAGAGGGCTTTGCTTTGGTTCTCATGGAGCAACAGAACCTCTTAGGTCAGACCCTATTTCCTCTGTTCGCTGCGAGCGGCTCGTCACCAGCCGTCGCAGTGAAAATAAATAGAAGCGCCCTGTTGTAGGTTTAGATCAGGGCCATCGTTCCTGACTGCCTCGTGCTTGTGTTGTCAATTAGCAGCCCAATAAAACCCTGAGTGGTGGATCTGTTTTTAAACCGAGCCGGAGCTCCGTACATTTGACATCAGCCTTTGCTTTTAAAGCATTTGCTTTCTGGCTCCACTGTGCTGCAGCCTCGCAGGCTTCGATAAACAACCACCACCTGTGGAATGCAGCTCTATTCTTTGCCGTCGATCCTCTCCGTGAGTCCTGCCTGAGCCTGCGTGGCCCCGTGGAGCGGGACCCGCAGCCAGCTGCGAACGTGACTTCCGCAGAGTCTCGGCTGGAAAAAACGGAGCGAACGGAGAGAAGCCATTAGCTCCTCTGGAGACAATTAATGGTCGCTCTATGCCACAGGGCGGCCACTTCCCTCTCTTTGTCTGGAAAAAGATGGAGCCCACACTCGTATGTGTGTCTATTTATAACGACTCTGCTTTATTGTTATAGTTCCCTATCAATTTGCAGACCTACGAGGAGAACAGCTCCAGCCAATAAATACCACAACCAAGACTCTGAAAACAAAGCTCGAGCAACAAGTCGGAGCCACATATGGTGATAAAGTCCGCATTCCTTCATGTGTGAGACGGCGTTGGGCCTTCGGAGGCCCAGTGTGTGTTCATAGCCACACTCCGCTCACCCAGCGCAGCCAAACGCTGTCTCATATTTAACCTCCACACAGCAAATGCAGGGGAAGCAAGTCAATGAGGTGCAAAGTCCTCGAAGAACGGGAGAAGTTGTTGTGTTTTTAGTGGAATGTAGTTTTTCAATCAGTGCTTCCAGAACTGCTCTCAGTCTATTTTGAATGGATCCAACCCAGACTCTTTGGCAAAAGGTCAGCATTCAAAGGCATGTCTGCACATCTCTGTCCTGATTTGGGGCATAATGGGGCCTTTTCATTCTGCATAATGCCTCCAATGACTGATAACGCCTCGTCCATTTTCTCCCCTCCTCACATGCGCGGTCGGTCCTGACTGATAGCAGCTCATGTGACCGTGCAGACGAGAGCACGCGCCTCCGCCGACACAGGAAGCGCCGCAGACGGGAGCTGTGTGGGAGCGCGGGCTCGGCTCAAGGTGCGCGCAGATAAGAAGGCGAGCGTAAATCCACCGAGGAGGAGAGGACGGAGGGATGAAAAGCCCGCAGCGGCGAGTGGGAACGCGGCAGCGAAGCCCAGTCCCACTGGTGAGAAGGAAGCTGGGGTCAGAGGAGAGGCCGCGGCAGGCCGGCCCCCTGCGGAGCCTCCCAGCATGCTCCTGCACAGACTGTCCCTCGGCTGCTTCAGAAAGCAGCGCCTCGCTGGACGTCCACACAATGAAGGCCTAGTCCGGACGCGCACAGAAAGCAGACATTGTGCGGTCTCAAAGGTCCCAGTGTCCCGCGTCCTCCAACGTCTCTTTCTTCTCTCTGACATTCTCACTTCCCGTTGACAACAAACTCTCCATCTCATCTTCTCTGCTGCGCGAGGAACCACTTGCGTGTTCATAATAGACCCCTGCAGGTGTTCGCGGCTGCATGCGTGCGACTTGGCTCCGCCGCGCTGCAGAACCAGTTGATCGTGGCCGACCCGCTCTCCCACTGCGTCTGGCTGGGGATAATTTGTACTGATGGCTGAACTTGTTTAGTGACCTCTTGTCCTGATATATACCAGAGCAGGCTGAGCGTAAATAGAAACGTTGGGAAAAATGAGAGGACACGTCAGCGGAGGCCGTGCAGCCGCGCACAAATGATATTCATGAAGATACCTGGCAGCCTGCTTGTTTATGTTGTGAGATTTATTTCTAATAAGCTGGTGTCGGGAGAACATTAGGCCGACTGTTAAGCTCATTTTCACAAAGAGATATATTGGATTAGTTAAACCTGCACAACGTTCATGAAGTGAAGCTGTGCTGAAGTTCCCATGCAGCAAAGAAAAGGTCAAACGTGATGTCGTGCGATCACTTCGACAGATAATAAAGTTTTTTTAGGATGTGGGAAAAAAGGAAGACTGCAGGAAATAGAGAAGATGAAGGAATCATTCAACTAGTCATCAACCATTCATTAACCAGGCAACGCTTCATATTTATGGTAGAAAACTAGGAGCGTTCGAGCGTGATTTATAATTTTAAAAGGAATCCTGTGGTCGTATCTCTGTATTATTACAAACAGCCGCTCAGCAGATGCTCCGGTGAATGCACGGCTGCTCGCGGCCCCCGTGTCAACACGCGGCCCGGTGGAAGTGGGCTGCCGCCGGCACCAGATGGCCGCGTGCCGCACCTGGACCCCTGTTGACTCAGAACCAGGCTGTCGGACCTAATGCGGGACGCGTGACTGAGTGGAGTCAAACATTAAACCGGAGCGTCTCGGACCCAAACCCCCCCCCGACCTTTCACCTCCGCTCAGCTCAGCTGACGCACACTGCAGATATTGTCCTGCTGAAAAGTGCTTTCAAACGGATCCAGCGCTGATTTCTGCCAAGACAGTGACTTGACTTGTAGTATTATCACTCTTAAGAGCCATTATTAATGTCTGGACACATTGTATGTTGTTGTAGACAGGATACCTGTCAACAAGCAGCATCATAACCTGAAACGCCACCTTCCACAGCGCTGGTGATCAGTTAGCTGAGTCAGCGGCGCGCAGACTGGTTGGACGACTTGCTGCAAAAACAGTTTGAATAGCTCCGGTTTCTCGTTGGGCGCCTTAACGGTTGCTGGACCTGCACTATTACTTTCATTTCCCACAAAGTGGACTCTTCCTGGCGGAGGCCACTCACACGAGACTAACTGCTTAATGAGAGTCACGGTCAGACAGATGTTGGTCATCTTGATGGGCCTCACCTGACAGAATTTGAGATCACATGAAAATATTTAACCTATAGAAAATGTTTAGGAAAGACAGGAAATGGAGACATCAGCTGGAATAATTTCTTTTCGATCTCAGTTGGCAAATTTCCTAGAAGCTGCTTTCACAGTAGACAGTTACTGGTTTGTCAGTAGTTGGAATAAAACTTCCTGCTTGTGTCGGTTGAGAATTCCAGCATTCTTCTCTTTGGCCTCTGGGCTTTTGTGGGTCGCTCCGAAAACCAGCGACCGTCACCTCCCGCACCCGCGGCCACGCCCTCTGTCCCTTAACGAGGATGAGAAGGCTTCAATTGGACGGTGAGTCAGGAAAACGAGATGGATCACTATTTCACCCAAGGCGCATGCGAGGACTCCAATCAGACTTTGGACCGGCTCGACCAGCTCAGTAACGAAGGGAAAACGGCGAGCAGGATGAGACGTGGGAAAACTCGCTGGTATCACTGTTACATCACATCATTCCAACGTTCGCCTCGTGTCACAGGCTGTGAAAGCTCGGCGCTGATTTGGTGATGCTCTGACTGTTGTTAGCTACTTAACAGATTTGCGTTCACTTCAGGATAAATTTAAAAATGACAGTGACACATTTAAATCTATTTCCACAACGAACAGTGGAACCATTATTCAGTTCTTCATTTGGAGAATGTTGCAGATGTTAGACCCAAATCAATCCACAGTCTCCAGAAATGTTGATCCACTGGAGCCAGAAGAGCTAACAGAATATTCCATTATTATTATTTCAAAGATTCAAAAAAACTTTATTAATCCCAGATTAAGATTATTTTGCACACTTTGATCGCTGTCACAGATGGAGGTACACACAAGAAGAATGGGAGATTAAAAATAGAATGCTAACAGATCTACACACACTCACATCAAGTCTAATTGCTGTTGTCTAATTACGTCTAATTACTAGCTAAAGTTTTTATTATACATGTTATTGCATGAATGAAGATCAAGCCTTACAGAGAGAGGAAGAGTTGTACAGGCTGATGGCACCGGTAGGAAGGATCTCCGGTGGCGTTTATTTATTATTTTACCTAATATAAAACTCATAACATAACTGGATTAATCAAACAATTCCTTTTGACATTTGACATTTGTTTCGGCAAAATGAATTATTTTATCTTTGTTGTTTGAATTGGCTGCTTTAATTTGAACACGTTACTAATTTTACACAATTTCTTGCATTGAATAAACACAAGACACTGAACCAGTCACTGACAGATCATGTGCAAAGATAAACAATATTAGTGTTTTGTTTTCTGCTAAACACACAATGCTCAACATACAACTAATGAAGAAACCTGTACTATGAACCCGTCAGATAAGATTAAAAATGTTAACAAAGATGTCAATAGAGCGGATGGACGTACTGTAAGACTGATTGAGACTCGCTGAGCGTGTGGTCTGAGGCGCAGACACACTCCTGCTCGCTGTGATGTCACCCTTTATGACCCGTGGCACCTCCGGTCTGTGGAGCAGGACAGCAGCGCTCACATCTGACTGCACAGACCGACCACTGTGCTGCTAATGACTCTGTCGCTGAGCTCTGTCACCTCTGGGACCCTGGTGACCTGTCACCTCGACCCACCATGCAGCCCCCCCCCACACACACACACACAAACAGTGACCAGGCCGTGAAACAAGGGGAGAGCTGTTTGCTTGAAAGTTACAGTTAATACAGTTCAGCTACATCGAGCTACGTGCTACATGTTATCGCATCAAAACTTATAATCACATAAACAGTGTGTGACTGAATCATGTGTGTGCACCTTCTGTATATCAGAATGTATATATATTCCTAATCCATTCATCAGCATCATTTCATTTCTCATTGTGGCTGATTTGAAATCATCAGGTCACTCACGCCTTTCCCTGCGTTGTGCGTTGTTTCCCGTTCATTTGCAGCCGTGTGCGCGGTTGTAGGCGTCTGCTCAGTCAGTCACACTGCGCCTCAGTCGCAGGTGGGAAATCTGAGGGTGTTAATTGAGGTGATCTCACTTTGGGAGTTGTCAAACACACCGAGGGTTCAACTCTGCTTCACCTTTAAGCCCCGTGAACAAACAGTCAGGATTTGGAGATCAGGCTGTTTGCTTGCCGCCTTTCTCAACACTCTGTCATCATCAGGTTGGATGTAAGCGACCTGCGACGGAGGCCGCTGCTGCCGCCGGCTCTGATCAGATACTAACGGCATTATCAGCGGAACACCGTGGGACACTGCTGCCTCTGTGCTCAGCTGCTTTGCCTCACGCGGTGTGATGGCGTCAACCCCCTGACGCGGCAGAAGGGGGCTCTTCTCTGGGCCGCCGGCTTCAGAGGGACACAGCGCTTCTGTGTCCCACACCAGTTTAAAGCCTGAAGGCAGCACATCATCATCTTCAGGCATCTAGTGAAGGATGTGGCTGCTCAAATTGAAACCATCGCGTCCCGTCTGTCTGATGGCGTGCTTTATGTTGGCCGGCGACTCCTCAACTACGCGCGAGCCCATCCGTCTTTCATGTTTCCAGTGACAGGCTGCGTCGAGGACGCGCTTAGGTGAAACATCTGGTTCGGGGTGATGCTCTTTGGTCTTTAATGGCCTCTGCTAGAGGCCACATCAATGGCTGGGATGATAAATCTGAACAATGAGAGAGCCAGTAAAGGAGTCAGCAGGGGTTCCAACAGGAAGTGTGGCTCCTCTTGACCCCTGAACCCTGAGGTGTTGTGTGCCCTTCAGTCTGCTCTTTGCTGGGATCTCTCATCACATCCCATACAGTACATACACATGGATTCAGGGCCATGTTGTCAAGTTGAAATGTAAAATCATCATAAAAACGATGATGTGAATCATCCTTCAGCGACATCAACAAACAAGTGACCAAGACTCAGAAGCGCGAACCTGCTGCCTGACAGCGAACAGCACGGACGCCACTGAGAGAATTAGTTTTATGGCACTCAGGCACCACGGCAGCTCACAGTTGTGCACGTCAAACTTTCAATTAGTGCCGAGCAGATGTCACAGTAGTCGGGAGCAGATCAATAGGGTCAGTGGCAACAGAGCGCTCCTCAGTGTGGCCTGGTGTTTTACAACAGGAGCTCCTGCAGGCCTGTAGCTGCTAATAACCTCAGAAGGCTCACAAAGAGCCAACGGCGCCTGCAGGCGCTGACCCTGTGGACCCCGTGGAGCCTGAGAGCGGCCCGTGCGGAGGCAGACGCCGTCCACCGCTGCGGAGGAAGCCAGAACGGAGCGGAGCAAAGGTACGGGTCTATATAAGGAGAGGAGCGCGGACCTCTGTGAGACGTTTACAGCGAGCTGTCCAAACAGGAGCACGTGAGCAGGATGTGGCAGCGACAGCTCTGCGTTATGGATCCAGAGCCACATCTGGATGAAGGTGACAGCTGCGGCTGATCCCGGTGTTTACGAAGAGCGCGGACCTGAGCGCCAGCAGCGGTGCCACGGAAACACACGCCTGCTCTATCAAGTGTGACAGAGGCTTTAAGTGAGTTCGGGCTTCAATAAACACATGCTTCTTGGCAGAAAGAGGAGAGCGGGCGAGCGCCTAGCTCTGCTGAACCAATGGAACCGGCTCCAGTTCGCTCTCAGCTGGAGCCTCCATCCTCCAGCCACGCCATTCTTAGAGATGAACGTGCCGCTCGTCCACTTTTGGAAATTATGCGGCGTTTTGTGCAGGGGTCCGGTTTCAGCGCGTCTGGCTGCACAGAACGCAGACATCTAATTTTGTTGAGTGATTCAGAGGCCTCGTTCCCTGAGCTCCCCTCCTGCCTGGCTCCTATTTCAGGTATTTGCAGTGTGGTCCCACACCTGATGGTGCGGTGCTGGCATGTAATCACCTTCACGCAGCGGCTCTCGGCCCAATCAGGATAATTGGCCCCAGACCAGCAACCAGGGAAGGGCGGAGCCTGTTATTTCCTCCCTTGTGTCCAGTAGCTTTAATTAATTATATTCTCTGTCTTTTTAGAATTAAACAATGAGCCAGTGGGGCCTTTTCTGACAGTCGCTGCTCTCCTGCTGCCTCTCTCCTCACACCCGGGTGTGAAAAGCGTCTGAGTGCCACAGGAGATGGAACCACTGTCTCTGGATCCACTACACCACACGCAGGCCCGACGAGCAGCGTGAACGTGAAGGGAAAGGCCTGACTGGCTGAAATATGTTTTTGCATTTATGTAACAGGGGACCTTTTACAGCCTCCAGCTTTGTCGGAGCAGCCTGGAGCATAATAGCTCCCACCTCAGCGACCGCGGGGCCGTCCGTGCTGCTCGGCTGCTCCTCTCTCGCCCTCCCAGTGTTTAATCATTGGACCACGCCAAGAAAAGCCTCCCCATCTGAACCCGGAGCCGAGCGTCTGGTTCACCGCACTGCAGATTCTCATGTGCAAATATAGACGGGAGCGCGGAAACAAAATCACACACGAGCACATTCTTCCCCCGAACGGCACACACCCTGACGTTAGGAGCGAATCAATATGTTCTTTGGCACCTTGGAACTTCAGGGAAACTTCACTTTTCTCTTATTCCAGGCTCCTTCAAAACATGTTTAGGGCTCTGTGCACACAGTCGCTGCCACGAGAGGACTGTGGTTGATTCTGGTGCGCTGCAGCATGAGGCTGATGTCATCGCCGCATGTAATAAAAGCAGCAGTGCCTTTGTGCTGTGGGAAAAACAACAGGGCAGTTGTTCGCAGTGATTTAAGGCCTCGACTAAAAGCCTGCTCTGAGATGAGGATCGGAGGCGCGTGGTGAATTCAGCGAGCGGTGTTGTGGCGCAGCGGCCGGTACCGCTGCCTGCGACCCGCCCGCCTCTACGCGACAGCTGGGACGGGCTCCGGCATCCTCACGGCCCTCGAGGGGATGGAGCTGCTCAGACGAGGGGCGAGCGGGTGAATTTGGTCCATTTGGACACTTTAAAACAACATAAAGTAAACAAGCGGCCTCCGAGGAGCAGCAGCGCGGCCCCGGGGACCCCGCTCGCAGCGCGGGAGGTCCCACCTCTGGCACACTTCGCTTGACCCCGGGGTCGTCGCCATGGTAACCCTGACTACAGCACCCAGGAGGAATGATGGTGGCTACTGGGTGGTACCTGGACGAGCTGCGACAACTGTTCTGATGGACCTGGAGGCCTCCGTAGTGCCATAACGACGTAATGAGCATGTTCCACCTATTTAGCAACAATTAGCTGATAAGAATCTTCCTCTGGCGATCAAACATTTGGTGCAATAAAGAATGTAAGGCATGTAGTCTTGCATTTAATACATTAATTATGAGGAACAAAAAGGAATCCTTGGTTTCTCGTATAACAAACTTCTGATTTCTGCACGTGCACAATCCCGACGTGTGCGTATCCACGTGCACAGTGTTTGGGTTGAGTCCAGGGTCAGCCGGGTTCCTCCTGACAGTTTCACGCACCAGTAGATGACCGGCTGCTGCTCTCATATGAGCTTCCTCTGCTCGGAGCCGGCCGCGATGGCCTGTCGCTCGCTGTATTTACGTCTGCTTCCACCCTGAACCAGAGCTCGGCCTGCTCCCACCTCCTCCACCGGCAGGAACCTCCTGTGTTGACATTTAAAGAGCCAAACTGCCCAGAAACGCCAGCTCTGCACGAGGAGAGAGAAGCGTGTTTAGAGGGAGAAAATATGTGCTCGTAAAAGAGAAAAAGGAGCAAAGGAAGTACTCCACACCCTGTAGGATGAGGGGGGATGCGTTTCAAAGCCCCCCCCCCCCCAGCTTTAGGAGCAGTTGATAGTTTCAGCAGAGCTTTGGCTCAAGTCGACTGTCAGGGAAAATCTGTTTCCAATGTGAGCGTTTCCTGTGATCGCAGGAAACGGCCCCGCACACAAAGCTCGGCCTGTGCACTCGCTGCCTGAGTAATGGAAAGTTATGCTTTGAGTCCCGCGCTGGAAAAATACCCAGTCATACGGCAGCGGGGCTCAGATGGCGGAGCACACGTGACAGTGATTTAAATAACAGAGGGGAGAAAAAAGCTGGGGCATAAGAGGTTTCGCAGGAATGTAATAACAACGAGGAGCACGGCGGTGACCTTGTCTGTTCCACAGTTTCAGCCCGAACCTGACACAAACACTCACTTCCTGGTCCAACATTCCTCCACCAAAGTATCCTGAATTGTATTTGCGATCTAAAGGCCAGCAGTGTAACACAATATTTCCCAGGGGGCACGGCGTCATCACACCCACCACATACCACAACAGGCTTCAAGGCTCAGGGCTCAGACCAGAGGATGTGACCGGAACCAAAGAGGCCTCCTCTTACACCAGGAGCTCATACTGACCTCTGCAGGGAGCTGCACCAGGCCCCAGCTGGACACAGACGTGATATAAAAAATATGGACGATTGGATATTCATCCTGTTCTAGATTTGAACCACGGCCGGAGTCCCGCCTTAACACAAACGCTCCACATTAACGACCCTTCTGTCCTCGCCCTTTACTTTACGGCTTACAGCTCTTTGCTGAGCAGTTAACCCCGAGGTCACGACGTGGGCCCACGTGACCCGGCTGCATCCGGCCACGCATCCATTTAGCTCCTGCAAGCAGCCGCCGCGCGGGTCCCGACGCCGTGCGAGCACCAAGTGACCCGCTGAGTCTGGGCACGGGATCCGATGCAGACGCTGAGCACCGGCGTCCGCCTGCAGCTGTTTGCCCTCAAACAGCGCGGGCCTCCCGCTCCGCTGCAGCCACCAGGAGCGCGTCCTGCAAGCGCGTACGAACGCGCTGGACGTGTGGAGGAGGGCCGGCGCTGCCAGGCTGTAAACGCAGCCGTGGGGGGGGGGTAATGCTGCCTTTCACCACGGCTCATTAAGCTCATGGACCGCAGCCAGACGTGGACCTTAACGCAGGGAGGAACGGCTCAACGCATGCATCACGTCGACGCACGGAGCGCTTTCTCTTTCCTACGTGGAAAAACCGAGCTCCCGCCCCCGGCTCCGGCGGCGCGCGGACACGCTCGGGCGCCCGTGTGCGTGATGTTTGCGCCGTCACCCCCCCGTGCGTATTCATGCCTCCATCTGGACGCGGGTCCAGGTAAGTCAGCGCCGAGTAACAGAATACGGGCACAGATGATGCGGAGCTACGCGGGGACGGCCTCCTGTCTATCTGGTTCTCCACGCGCGGACGCCATGGCAACCGCTATCGCAGCACATATGGCGAGGAGGGTGAGATTCCATTTCAAAGAGACACGTGGCGCGACTCTCGGCTGTGAGTCTCTGTGAGTGATTGATCGGTAATGAGAACCAGGTGAGTATCAGCCAGACGCCGTGGTTGCGGCGCGGGGTCACGGCGGGCTGCAGAGAGAGGTCACGCTACCGCAGGGGTCTAATGGGGGGTGAAGGAGGATGAAACTCCAGGAGTCGGTTTTCAATTAAGTCACAGCTCAGAGTGTCACAGGGATATATGAAGCCCAGGGGGTCGCCTGCAGACGGAGGCCCTCATCCATCTTTCCGTTTAGGGCCGATATCGCCATCAAACGTGGCCGTGACTCGCCCGCCCCGCGCATCTATCACACTTCAGCTCCTCTGGTGTGCGGCTTCGCCTGCGCAGCCCGGGCTCTGATGAACGAAAGCGCTGATGCGTGACGGATGCGCGGCTCCGTGGCCTCGCGTTATTTCCTCCGTGTCCGAGGCCTCTGTGACGAGTGGAGACCGGGACACGGGAAACAGATGGGGGTCCGGCTCAGAGGAGGGACAAACGCGTCGATAAATGCTGACGCGGCACTTTACCCAGCGCACTTTGGATGTTAGTCCTTGAAGCGTCTTAGTGCCTGACTTCATTCAGTCGGAACGACTTTTCAGCGAATCCATCAACCTCAGTCGACCACTTTAGTCTCTGTAGGACGGACCAGAGACGGCTCCACAGCATCAGAGCGTTTTCCCAGTGTGAAATTATCATCAGCGGTGATATAACGTCTTACTGGGGCGAGGGATGTGCAGGATGTGGAGAGTAAACAGGACACTGTACAGGCCGCAGGGACATTAGACAGGCCGTCAGCTGAGAGCAGCACAACCTCTGCAGGACGGAGGAGTGTGTGACTCCTGCACAAAGGGGCTGAGACGCGGTTTCCTGTGTGTATTTCCTGTGTGTCAGCTCAGGGGCCAGAGCTCGTTTCCTGTGTGTGATGGGTGCCAGGCCCAGACCCCCCACCCCCCACACACACACACACACATGCAAAGACAACATCCACGGCTCTGAGGAACGGGCCGGGCAGCTGCTGCACACATCAGGACACACACTCAGAGGTTCATCCACAAAAAGCCCTGACCAGACGTGCAGCTCTCGCTTTGTGTTTGTCCTGAAGGGTCAGTACATTAGGTCTCGTACTAGTAAAGAGCAATTCCAAAAAAGTATTGATTATTGCCACTTTAGAGCTGTCTGGGCTGAGTCGGAGGGTCACACCTCAAACAAAGCCCGTGGACAGATGGGAGCAGTGCAGGCTGAGGGTGGAGAAACCCGGACGAGAGGAAGATGCAAAGCCGCTAACTCACCGCAGACAAGCACAGACACACACACTGAAACTGTGACGTGCTCAGCGATGCCGCCTGGAATGCCCTGCTCTCCGCGTGAGCGCCTGCGCCTGCGCATCCGCAGTGTTGACATGTTATTGTTGAGACACTTTTAATTGCCAGTCTGGCTCCTTGATTTCGTCCCATCCCGCCGTGAATCACGCACCTGAGCAGGTGAAGCTGGTCAGCGCTGCATCCGTCCCCATCGCTCCCCCTCCATACAGTTCACTCACTGACAGGCAGTGTGTGTGAAAGGACTGCGGGGGTGATCCCGTGCAGAAAGGACCAGGCTGGAGTCTATTCACAGCGCTCGTCAAGACAGAAAAGGCCTCTCAGCCATTAGGAGCAATCCCCAAAGCCCGTTTTATTGTCGTTGGCTGTTGGTTTGCTGCTCAATTCAATTTGTCCTTGACATGAAAGACACACATGTCAATGGGATGAATGGGATTCTATTCATGTGCACCCACGACACGTATGATTGATAAAAGCGCAGCGGTGGCTTCGCTAGCAGCAGGACTGTCTGTAAACACGCTGCGAAACGCTGCATCGATAACTCCTCAGAGCCCGTATGAGCCTCACAAAGGCAAAGTTAGGCTGGGCAGGAGCCGGGCCCTTCATCCACACCTTGCCCATTATTGCTCCACGCGTTGCCTCAACGCCGCGCCGACAGGTCTGAACACGACAGCAAATATAAAAAGGATGGAATTAAGGCCAGTAGAAGTCTTCACAGAGGGAGAGAGCAGCTGCTCTGTCGTCGCCGTTCCCACTTGCTACTGGGGAGAATCTTGTTTGAATGCTGTGTCACTGTATTTGATGAGCCAGCGAAACAGTCACGCGACGTTGTTGTGAGACGTCGGCTTTTCAGCTGGATTCAAACACGGACCTTTCCTCTGCCCTTCTGCACAACAACAACTTGTCATTCTTCCTAAGCATCTAAATCCTCTGTGACTAAGCTGAACTTTGACATTTACAGTGTGACATTTTAACTGGATACCCAACGTGGGCTCTTTATTTCTCCTTCTTTACTTTATACTCAACTGTTAAAGGTAAAAACAAACAGCTTGAAATCGGATCAATAAAAAGGCCCGACTGATTTCACTGCGCGCACGCTTCGTCGCTGCTTGGGTTTTTGCTGCCCTCTAGCGGCGACGCCGTGTAACGACACATTTCAAATGTTGCCCCGATAATTTACAGCATTCCGTCTCCTCGGCTTTACATCTGCGGCATAGTGCTGTTGAGTCCTCATTAGCTTTAAGTATATAAACATGCGTTTGTCTTTTTTGCCACTGTCAAAAAACACATTCCGCAAATACAAATGAAAGTAGTTTTTTTCTTATAATCTTATGGTCACTTTTATTTTCATAATAAAGAATACAAAGAATATAAATACTATGCAATTTAATAATATTAATATCAGTATTTTAGTTGCTACTAAACATCTCTACGACCAAACGCCTTTCTCGTTCTTCCATGGTTCCCTCTGCTGGCGCTACATTGTATTTCACAATGGTTTACAAAATCCATTTACTGTTCACCTACACTACAATTATACCAATATTCACCTATAATCATTAGACACGCACACAGAATTACATAGTAGCTGCTTTTGTCTTTGACGTTGAATCTACACATCTGGCTGTAATCCAACAGATGATTGTTTCCTTTCACCATAAACATCTGTGTAAACATCTACACATCAGTCTACTTCGAGAAAAAAATTCATAGTAACAAATGTGTATGATGCGTTTGAATACTGACTTTCTGAAGAAACAGATGTGTACTTCCAACCTGAAACACTAGAGGGACCCAGAGAGTCGTTTGGTCCATTGTGACCTTGTTGAAGTGAGTAAAATGTGTCTGAGGCGTCTTTCTTAGTCATCTGTCTGAACATCACAGCAAAAATAATACTGTTCCAAACACACACCCCTAAACGTAACCACAGCATTTTCCACCTCTGACTGTCAATTGACTAAGAACATTTTTGTTTTCTTTCTGTGTCATAAAAATAATATGTTTCTCTACAACACTGAGCTCTCTGTGGACCCAACTGCCACCTGTAATCAATACAGCACAGTTCAAGTGATACGGGTCCATTTTCCATCTTTCATGTCAAAGACAAAGTTCTATTCGAAGCTTTGGGTTTATTTACGACACACACGTCCACAGCTTTAATGTCGGTCTGCACTCACTTTCAAAAGAACAAAGAGCCGTGATGCCCACCAGTGCTGTTACACAGGAAATGAATGAGCCAAACTGGTGAGTCATCAAAGCAGAGACTATTATGTACATCAGTTTGTTCAGACATGTTAAGTCTGTAATTACAACCTCAGTATTAACATCAGCTGCTGCTTTTTGTCTGGTCCTCACAATCTTTCCATTAAAGGTCACTGGGGCCAGCGCTGCGAAAGTAGTTACAGTAACAAAACCCAGCAGCACACCTGCTTTGACCGGACCAGGTGGAAGTGGATGTTACTGCAATAATAAGACTGAATGAGTTAGCACTGTAAATCAATGCAGGCTAGACTGCAACTTAATGTACTCATACCAACTACAGCCCTGGTGAAGTCAGGGTGATTCATATGCATAAGTCCAACAAATTTCTGTATTTCTGTTTTGCCAACTGAAAGGGACATAATCAAAACATGTTAATGAGCTAAAATGGTTTCCTGCAACTGTTGTTGCTAATTCAAAAATATTAAAAAAAAAAAAAGTCATAAGTCAAAGAAATGACTGAAGCTGTGATTACTGTCTCCGTAAATCTGATTTGAGTGAATTGGGTTCAGGTCATGATCTCACCTTTAGCTCCTCCGTACAGGGCGCCTCAGAGGTCAAGTGCCTGGGAGGCTGCTGCAGCCGCTCAGGACTCAGACGCTCTCCATCGCAGTCACATTCTAGCGGGGGCGCTGTCATAAATGTTATTTCTCTGCCCATATTCTCAGGTTTGCTTCCCTTCTCGCCCCCACCGAGGCTCCGGCCCCGCTCCTCCACCAGGCGAGGCCTGCGGAATTCCAGCCGCTGCGCCTCCGTCATGTCCCTGCGGCGAAAAGCTGTTCTCAGGGACAAATCCGAGCAAACACAGACGCCGAGCTCGAGGTAACATAAACACGAGGGGATTTGACTCTTTTCATCACGGAGCACTCAGACCTGCACACACAGCGATGGAAAAAAAAAACACCGAATCCGCTCACACAATAGTGTGTTTGTGAAGCGCCACTCCGGTCGCCCGTAATCCCCGCTGAACCCACTTAAAGCGGGTAAACACGTGGGGGGACGAAGGGAGAGCGTTTAGATCAGCGTCAGTCACAAAAGACGGAAGACAGACGTCACCTGCTGACGCTCCAACTGATCCCTGGCATCTTTTCCTGCCACATTTAAAGACGGGATCATTCCTCACCGGTGGATTTGCTGCCGAGCTATTTTTAGCAACAGCCCCGCTTCACATGGACGAGTCTTTGTAATAGTGGTAGTAAAACCATAGCTGGGAGCTAGGATTAATTAAAAGAAGCGTGGAACCAGCTGGGGCCCAGAGAGGACGGCTCTTTGCTCAAAGGCGCTCTTCCCTTCCACAGCACTGGTCGGAGAATTCAACCCAAATGCTGTTGAGTCACAAACGTGCCTCGCGATCCTTTAGTCGTTTAACGGCTCTGGTCTGGTTATAATTAAACTTGAGGGACATTTTGAGAATTTGGTAAGAAAAAAAAAACTTTGAAGGTGGGAAATTGTGAGCAAAGTGCAAATTATAGGAGTTGGAACCGCAAGTCATCTTGTGTCTATTGTGTCTAACCAACGCAGGCGAAAGAGCGGCATCGGGGAAAGACGCACGCGTTCTAGTGCTGGAATGTGTTTTTATTGGTGCAGCATGGCTACGGTTTCAGTTTGGCTGATTCAAAAGAGCCGGATCGCTGCACAGCACAACATCTGCCGCGCACAGAGCGCGTCTGCACCGGGCGGCTCCGCCCCAGACACGCAGCGCGTCCTGATGGTGGGAGCGCGCGCTCACCTCGAGGATGCCTCGCCTCAGTTTACTCCAACCGATCCAACCCCGAGCTGAACTCAAACCTTAACACACAGACGTTTGACGAGGTGACGCTGCTGTAGACGCACAGCCGTGTTAATGGAAAAGGGTCACACAACCTCACACACAACTCTGCTCCTGTACACGTAGACACAGTTTAATAAACAGCAGTGATGCAGAGCGGATGTAACTGCTGAACTCGTAGCACCTCCGGGGTTGCGCAGGTATTTCTATGGCAACACTAAATCACACACTAATCAGAGGTGGGAGTGGGAAATTGTAGAGAATAGTGAGGATTGTAATTTGTGCGGATGTAAATTACAGAGGTTGGGCCTCGGAGTTTGGGGGCAACGGCTTTTGGCAAGAAGATAAAATCGAGGCGTGTCTGTCGACTGACTGCATCGGACCGTTTATTTGTGTGAACACCGACATTTAGTTTCTTCAAAATTCTAATTCTGACGGGAAAAAGAACATAAAGGAACAGCAGGATTTGGACTGAGGGGCACAAACTGTATTTCTGTGATTTATGTCCACATTAGGGCTCCAGGAATGTGAAATCACAGTATTTATGACACCGCGTCCCTCGCAGGGCCCTCAGCATCCAGAACACCAGCCTTTCTGACACTAGTTCCTTGTCTATCTCCTGCTTCGGATGAACGGCTGTAAATGGAAGCAAGCTGCTTCTAGTCACGTGTCCCCTAGGTTTCCTGTCGAACCTGGAAAAGTATCGTAATTACGAGGATTAGGCTGCAGATCCACGCGGTAGCTTGGATTGCTTGCATGCAGGGGCAGGAGGGACCAGGGGATGGGGGGGGGGGGGGGGGGTGATGGGGGGGGGGGGGGGGGGGGGGGGAGTAGGCTCAGGACTCCTCTCCAGGCAATCCGAACAAGTCCGGACTGTTGCTCGCGCGCTGCCTACGCCGCACGAGGCAGCCTGAGGAGTCAGAAATAGCTCGCGCAGTGCTGACGCTCTCCTGCAGGGACTTCAATTACTGACTCGGCTGTGGGTGCGCGCCGCGGAGCTGCCCCGCTCTTCATGAAGCCGCGGCATCGGACGTCGCAGACCGCGAACGCCGGCGCACCGGGGGCCGAGGGCACGTGGCAGGCGCAAAGGTGCGCAGCGGCAGGCGGGCGCACGGAGCGGAGACCCGCAGGTAGGACGGGGCGAGGGGGGCACGGTTGGCTTTGCTTTAACAGAACCAGAACCAGAACCAGGACGGTCCTGCTAGGTCTCACGCGGGCTCCGCGTGAACTGTGCGTGTCGTTACTTTAGTCCACGTTTTGAGTCAGGACAGAACCTTTGGCTGTTTTCCTGCAGGAGTTCAGGCTTGAACTTGATCAGGCTTGATCACCTCTGAGATTTAATTGTTAGAACGTTGAGCCGCATGTTCAGGATCACTGCTCTCTTTACCTTAGTTGAACTCTTCTACAGGACGTTAGTGCTGCTGCTGAACCGTCGGACTTCTTCCCTTTCTGCCACTGTGTCTCTTCCACTTCTGAGAGCATCCATGTCTTTACTGCGGTTTGGCTCCAGCAACAGTAGAAAACCCCCAGCTGGCATTAATGTCTCCAAAACTTCTATCAGGACTGATTGGACTCTTCCTGTCTGCCTCATGTTCTTCAAGCCTTTCTCATCTTTTTATTCAGTGCCTTGTTGCAGTCGTGCTCTTTCTTTGGACCCAGTCCAAGACTCTCATCTACAGCAGCTGCTGCTGGAAGGAGCGCTTTGTGTCAAATATATATATATATATATATATATATATATATTGTGTCAAAAAAATATATATATATATATATGAACAATATTTGTTTTGAACCTTGTCTGAACAAAGGGTCATGGTTTTCAAAAGCTGTTTGCCTTATGAGGAGTGACTGATCGGACGTTACTGGCAGATGTTAGTGACCCTGTTGTGACACTCGACCCGAGGCCTGACATCAGCGGTGGCAGCACCGCCCTCGTCTGTATCACCTCTGCCTGGTGTCTCCCCAGAACCGCCTCGCTGCCCTGCTCTGACCCGTCTGACCCGCTGATGTTGTGCTGAGGGAGCCTGGCTCTCACGCAGAGCTGCACTCTGTCTCACTGCAGTAGCCGTGCCCCCCCTCAGGAGCTGCAGCCTCTTCTCGTCGTCACGTCTCAGTAAACGTATGTTATGTCAGTGGCGTCCTGTGATTCATGCTCTCTCAGCACAGCTTTGCTGTAGCGCCAATGAAGGCAGACGCGGGAGGACAATGAATCTTCATCCTTTCAAATGCGTAGTCAGACTCTGGTGTCAGAGGCGTGTCGCAGGTAGAGGCGTGTCAGCAAACGCTCAGCAGGGACGGGAATAAATGAACCAGTCCATGAAAATGTTGTGTTACACAAGAAAGACCCCAGCGGAAACGTGCTGTTTTCAGGGGACGCCTCCGTGGCTGTAGATCGGCTGCAGCTGGCTTTCATGTGGCCCGGCTCTGACGTCTGGCCGTTCGGTCAACAAAACACAAGCTGAAGACGACTGAATTCCAGATGAAGTCTGGTGTCTTCCTGTTCTCCGTGCTGTTGTCCTCCCAATCCCGCCGCTGTTCACTCGACCTACTGGGGCTCTGTCGCGGAGATCACAGGTTTCCGTCCTGGACTCAACATCTGCCAGCGAGTCGCCAGGCAGCACCTCTGGAAAGCGACGCCTGAGAGAAGAGCTACTTCATCGGCCGACGAAGCTGAAGCCTCTGACGTGTGACGGACGAAGGACGCGTGAAAATAAAAGATTTATAATGACTGAAACACATTCTTTGTGACTCAGGGAACAGATGCAGCGGGAGCTGTCGCATCACACTGTCCGTGAACTTATGGCAGCTGCATTCCAGACAGGAAGCTAAGTGAAGGCAGAGCCAGAGAAAAGACCAGTTACTAATGTGTGGGATGGTTTTAATAGTCACATTTAAGGACAAAGCATTGTATGCTGTGCAAAGCATTTAGCATTTAGCACTTTGCCACATTGTTATAGTTACAGTACAACAGGATGTTCTGATGCTCACAGGGCATCATATAAATATACTTTAAGAGTTAAAGATGAAGCGTTCCTCATAGGAGAAGCTTTGGCTTCAGACAACATTAAAAAGAAATTCTGGGGGAAAAAAATTATGCAAAAATCATTGCCTTAGCTAAAACTGCTGGAAACAGTCAGATCGTGAACTTGGAATGAGCTGGTGGCCATTTGGAGCAAATAGCACTTAACAGCACTGTTAGAAATTTGTAGCAGTGTGTTAAAGTGGGCAACAGGGTGAGAGCTGATGTGGTGGAGCGACAGAAAGCAGCAGCATATCTACAGATGAAGCCTAAAAGCAGCTCCTGGATCAGCGGAGGAGTCAGGTTCTACTTGTGTGTTGGTGGTGGAACCTGGTGGCACTGAATGCTCCTCATTAGAGGAACTGTAGGTGGTGAAGTGGCATTTATCAGCCGATGAAACCCATAGTAACAGGTCATTGTCAGCACATGTACTGTTTTGAGCAGAGGTTATTGAAACACAGTCTCAGACACAACGTTTGTGAACTTGTCAGGTTGTTGTATTGACTTTAAATGATGATAAATGTTGAACTTCTGTGCGCAGGTTGTGAAGATGTGGAGCTCAGTGTTCAGTGTGGCAGTGCTGCTCCTCCTCATTAAACAGGCTGAAACTCAGGGTAAACACACACACACACACACACACACACACACACACACACACACACACACACACACACACACACACACACACACACACACACACACACACAGACACTCTTTGTCCTAACTCGTGCATCCTCCACGTCTTTGCAGGCAAATGTAATAACGTCCAAGCGGCGGACATCGTCTTCCTGGTCGATGGCTCTTCCAGTATCGGCCGAGTCAACTTCTTACAAGTGAAGGGCTTCATGGCTGGAATCGTCAAGCCCTTCGCCGGCTCTGTCAGCGAGTCAGGGATACGCTTTGGGGCCATACAGTACAGTGACACCTCCAGGTGGTTAGAACGTCCTTTTACCCCGCACCTCGTCCTTGAACGCAACACGATGCTTTAGTTGACTCTATGTGTGTGTGTGTGTGTGTGTGTGTGTGTGCCTGCGTGTGTGTGTGTGCGTGTGTGTGCATGCGTGTGTGTGCGTGTGTGTGTGCGTGTGTGTGTGCGTGCGTGCGTGCGTGTGCGTGTGTGTGCGTGTGTGCATGCGTGCGCGTGCGCAGGGTGGAGTTTACCTTCACCACCTACCTGAACGGCACCGAGCTGGTGAACGCTGTGCAGAACCTCAACTACAAGGGAGGAAACACACGCACCGGCGCCGGGCTCAAGTTTGTGTCCGACAACTTCTTCAACCCTGCGTCCGGTCGCGACGTACCCAAGGTCTGAAGAGCAGCCATTCACTTGGTGATCAGTCGCTGCGTCGACGCACAGACCAGGCCTCTGACCATGTGTGTGGCTTCTCCTCCTGTCAGATCACCATCCTGATCACGGACGGGAAGTCGCAGGACAGCGTGAAGGAGCCTGCGCAGAGGCTGCGCAGTCAAGGGGTTCACGTGTTTGCTGTTGGTGGGTGCCTCGTCTCACTCATCCCCTTGAAGCTTGAAGTTATTTCTTAATGAGCTTATAACCACCGGATTCCTCTTTTATGTTGCCAACTCCTCACCTTTGTTAGGTGTAAAGAGCGCCGACAGAAACGAACTGGCTCAGATCTCCTCCCAGCCCAGCAGGGATTTCACCTCCTTTGTCGGGGACTTTAAGCTGCTGGGCACGCTTCTTCCTCTGGTGGCCCCCAGGGTGTGCACCAAGGCTGGGGGCGTCTATGCCAGTGACGGTACGGTCCGACACGCGGGCTTAGACTCAGGACTCGGTCGTTTCTCGCTGTGATGCATCGTGTCCCCTCTGCTCGTCTCAGAGGCGTTCACCGGCCCGTCCAGCATTCAGTTCGCCGCACAGACGTCCGACTCGCTGGCGTTCCGCTGGAGTCCAGCAGGGGGCCCCGTGAGCGGCTACGTGGTCCAGTACGTGCCGCTGTCTGGCCTGGGTCAGCCCATCACAGCAGAGCTGCGTCAGGTGGGTCCAGGTGCCTTTAAGGGTGGTCACAGGTCTATCAGCCAGAGCTGATCCTGCTCCAGGCTGAGTATAAACATGTCTGGTGGGTGGGTCCTCTCCATGTGCTGTAAAGATTAAAAGTTGGCAGCGCGAAGGGTGAAATTCCCTTCGGAGCAGCGTGGCAGACGCGATGACGGAACGCCAGGGCTCCGACACGTAACTGGGTTGTTCGCTCTGTGAGAACTTGTTTGACCCCCCCCCCCCCGCCCCTGCAGGAGACCGTGCCTGCGGGCCAGAGGACCTTCACAGCCCAGGACCTGAGGTCGGGGACCGACTACCTGGTGACCGTCATCGCCCAGTACCCCAACAGCGTGGGCGAGTCCACGTCCGCCAAGCAGCGCACAAGTGAGAGCAAGGCCAAGGGGCGCGATGGGCGACTGATCCCTGACAAACTCCTGCAGCGCTGTGCTTTCCGCCCACACAGGGTCTCTGCCCGGCGTCTCCAGCCTGCGTCTGACACAGGCCGGCTTCTTCTCGCTGTCGCTGGGCTGGGATCGGCCCTCTTCCCCCATCCAGGGCTACAGGCTAACCTACGGGCCACGAGGTCAGGCCTCTCTCTGCTGCCTCTTCGTCTTCATAGTCCAAAGACCTGTTTTGTCCAAATTATCTCGTCACAGTAGCATTTTTTTGACAGAATAACAGTTTGTGGGTTCGGATGAAGGAGGGGAGGAAGTTGCGCATTCTGCAAAAACAATTAACCTGTTGGTGGAGAGTTAGAAATATGTCGAGAATGTGAAGGCTGAGCAGGGGATCGTGAGCCTCCCTATCGCTTTTACTCCCTCGGGCACCGACTGTCAGTTAGGGATTTTTACTGCGTAAACTTTGCCTAATATTACAAACACAGTCAATCCTCGCCAGCGTTGGACAGAGAACGTCTTTATCGTCTGTCACAGATCCTCAGTAATTGAGCTGCAGTGTTTTGGCGGCAGGGCGTGGTGTAGATCCGGCCCCTCGGGGCCCGTAGCAACGCTGCACATGTGGCAGGAGTGCCAGTCGCACACGGAGCTCGCGGCCGCCGCCTCCTCCCCCTCCTCCCCCTCCTCCCCCTCCGTCAGGCTGGCACGCTTGCGTGAGGCTATTTAAATGAGCCCCCCCGTCGGGAGGTGCGATGTCCCGACCTGCTCCTCCTTTCTCACACTCATATTTCACTCCAAGTCCAAGCACAGACAGGACCCGAGCGCGGCCCAGACACGGCCTCTGTAACAAACCGAGCTCATTGAATTTTAAATGGAGCTTTTCCGCGTTTTTTCCCAGTTGGCGGGCTGCCACGTCGTCTTCTGAGTTTAATATTTAATCAAGCAGGGACGCACCTCGTGCCTTTGCAGCCCGTTGACGGGTCATTTGTCTTGCGATGGACTGCGCGGTATAATGTGTGACCGGCCACTTCTTCCTGTGTGTCCTGCGCCGAGGAGCAGGTCAGCCGGCGCCTCAGCTGCTGGAGCGGTCGCTGTCTGCAGACTCCACGTCGGTCACCGTGGAGTCGCTGCGGCCGGACACCGAGTACGTGATCAGCCTCTACCCCCTGTTCCCCCGAAACGCCGCCTCGCCGTCCGTCCTCAACGCCCGCACACGTGAGTCCAATGCGCGCTTTTTATCCTATCACATAAAAGCAGAGGCATTATGGAGGTCTGTGAGCTGCTGCTTTGGGTTGTGTCAGTGCGACTGGAGGCGGTGCAGCAGCTGTCGGTGGAGACCGAGTCCGAGGACAGAGTGCGGCTGCGCTGGAGGGGCGTCGGCGGGGCGCGGGCCTACCGCCTGGTGTGGGGACCCTTCACAGGTCGGCACACGACAGACTGACCTTCGTCTGTGACTTGTCTTTTATCATTTATCGTGTTTGGTTTTATGTCCACGCAGGTCGAAACGTTGAGACTGTGGAGGTTCCTGGTGACAGAGACTTTTATACGTTGTCGAGACTGCAGCCAGATGTTGAGTACATCGTCACTATTATCCCAATATATGAGGGAAACGCCGAGGGCCCCGGGGCCCCAGCCAGGTTTAAGATAGGTAGGTGTTCCTCGTACTGTCAGCTGAATGCCACAATTAAGTAAAGGCCAGTAAATGAGTCATCTGATGAAAGGAATAATTTAATCAATGACATCCTGGCAGATGTGGAGGCAGGAAACAGACACAGACACCCGACAGTCTTCTAGTTTACTGTTTATTTCAGTTTAGGAAAGATTTCTAACAGTGGTGGGGAATGGTCACATGGCATCACTTGTGTTGGTGGAGTCACTGTGTCCGTACAGTAGAGAAATGAAAAGCCTTGCGTGATCTGATGCTATCAAAGAAAGTAAACCACATCTGGTCGTGGTCCAGATGAGCTTGTTTCTCTCCTGCCAGTAGACGTTCACATTATTTCTGTGGGTCCAACCTCACGGATTGAATGAATTACAGTGATACTATTAATAGATTGGTAGACACATACGATAGCGGTTCAGAAGAAATGAGAGTGCTTCAAATAAAATGCTACACATAGCTTTTTAATGTGTGTTTATTTACTTCACTTTATTACCTGATGTCTTTTCCTCAGAGAGTCAGGAGCAGCAGGTCCTCCAAACAGCAACCACAGGTCCCTCCTCTATTCAACTCACCTGGAGAATCATTCAGTCTTCTCAGGGCTACCGCCTGGAGTGGAAGGAGGGCGAAGGTCAAGTATATGCCTAAATTTAATACGCGATGATGTACAAATCCAATATGAAGCTCCTGTCAATATAGTGTATGAGTGTATGATGAGCATGACACGATTAATGGCTTTAGAATGTTTGGTCTACATATACTATCATATTTAGTTACGACTAATAAGTGGATACAGATGATGAAGGTGAAGTAAATCAGATTGTCACTCTGTCTTCAGGAGGCCGTGTCCAGAGCTCATCCTTTCCCAGAAGCACCAGCAGCTATGAGCTGACGGGCCTCCGACCCAACACAGAATATATCATCACTCTGTACACACTGTATGAAGGTCGTGAGGAGGCCACACCTGTCTCCACCACACCCATAGGTCAGGGGTTCAACCAGGGGGCACAAATTTACATAGAACTGACTTATGGATATTAATTTATAGACAGCTTGTTTTGTTTTGCCTGTATGTATTTATAAGACTTGATTTTTCCATCCCTGGTGTCACAGTGGAGCAGCCAGTGGGGAGGGTGTCCAACCTCAGAGTGGTGGAGTCTCTGGGCAGCACCGTGAGGATCGGCTGGACGGGTGTAGCTGGTGCTACGCAGTATCGCGTCGTTATCCTCAACGAAGAGGGTGATTTCAAGTCCTTCATTTATTGCGGTTACAAATTCTGGAGAACGACAGCAGTGATTATACTGTAAGTTCCCTGTGCTTCATTTAATTTCAGCGGCAACAGAGGACTTCAGGATCATCCCCGGAAACCAGACGACCCTGGACCTCAAGGACCTGACCGCCGGCGTCTCTTACGGCGTCACTGTCACGGCGCTGGTGGGAGAAAACAAAGGCGACCCAGTCACCGTTTACATCAGACCGGGTGAGTCCCAGGTGGCCGTGAGCTGCTGCTCGATGCTGTGCTCAATACTTCTGCACCTACACCTCTGAACCTACACTTCGCTATGAATGGTGGGTGTGAAATGGTGGTGAAAGCCTTGAGGTGTGATGCTGTGTATCGTCCTGGTTCCAGAGCAATCCAGAGTGACTAATCTGAGAGTGACAAATGCAAACAGTCGGAGAATTCGCATTGCCTGGACAGGTGTTACCGGGGCAACCGGGTACCTTGTTACGTGGAGACAGGGCAGCAGTGAGTGTTATGCGCTAACCTATTTATGCCTATTTTATTTAGCTTACGCTACAGATTCCAGTGTGACTATGATGTGCTAATACACGTACGCGTTTTTGCGTCGCAGGAGCGGAGCAGTCGCGTGTTCTGCCGCCAGAAGCCACGGCCTTCACTATAGATGGCCTGCAGCCCGACGAGGCGCTGGTAACCGGCGTCGCGGTGGTTGTCGGTCAGAGGACCGGAGAAGCGGTGACGCTGTCGGCTCGGACGAATCCCACCACCGGGTCAGTGTCCGGACTTCGCATCGTTGACGTCACGTCGCAGACTGTCCGCATTTCGTGGTCACCTTCCCTCAGGGCAACGGGCTATAAGATCACCTGGCGGAGCGATGATGGTACTAACAGAACTCTGGAAACAGTATCTCTAAATAGAGACAGACTTGATCCCTACAGTTTCAGTCTTGCACGTTGCAGGAGTTGAAACAACCAGAAATGTGGCTGCTGGGGTAACGTCCTTCACCATCGATGGACTGAAGCCAGATTTAAGCTACAGCGTGTTTGTGTCTGCGCTGAGCAACTCTCTGGAGGGAACCGCCTCCGTCCTGAACGTCAGAACAGGTACGACACTGACATAACTGCAGCTGCTGGAGTCCTTGAGGTCATTTAAGCCTTACATTTCCCGGCCAGGCCCCGATCAGTCTGTGGTCGGGACTGTGACATCACTGCAAGTCCAGGAGGCCCGTGGAGAGGTGGTACGGGTCACTTGGGTCGGTGTGCAGAGAGCAACGTCCTATCGTGTGTCTTGGAAGAAGACGGACGGTGGGTTCATAAGCTGTGATTGTGAAAGCGTTTATGTTGCTCTGTGATCCTGTTTAATGACTGTTCCAATGTGGTTCTATAGGTGGTGAGGAGAGAAGCCAGGTGGTCGGGGGAGATGTGACCGCGGTGGATTTAGACCAGCTGGACCCTGGAGCTCAGTACGAGGTGCAGGTCATGGCTTTGGTGCAGAACCGAGAGGGAAGCCCAGTGTCTGTCAGGGTCACTACACGTGAGTCGAATGCTCATATCAAGGGATACGCTCCCAACCATGTGTGCTAATATTATTGTATAATTTAATATTTTAAATATTTTGCAGCTGGCATCTACAGCACCCCTGCCCCACTGCCCACCACCACAATAAGAGTGACGGAGGTTACCCAGAATTCTGTTCAGCTGAGCTGGACCCCACTAGCTAGTGCCAGAGGTTATATCCTTCGCTGGAGAGACGAGAGAGGTAGAAACCGTGCTTTTACATGATCCGGACCTGTACTGTGCGTGTCTGCTGATGGTGCTGCGGGTCCGCCCCACGTTTCAGACACTGGTCCAGGATACTCGGTCTCGCTGGCAGCCTCCTCCAGCTCCTACCAGGTGACCGGGCTGCGTCTGGGCCGTCGGTATCGCTTCAGCATCCAGCCCAGCTTTGCGAGCGGACTGGGAACAGGGAGCTCTGTGATGGAACACCCTGGTAACACACCAGCAGCTGCTCTATGATGTACTGCCAGTGAACCGCTTTTGACCTCCTACTTCTCCGTGCGCAGTGTGCGTGGGCGGGCGTCTGGATGTGGTGTTTCTGGTCCCTGCATCGACTGATCGCATTAGACTCGCCAGGCCTTTACGCGATCTCGTCACAAGTGCGGCATGGTCGCTGAACACCATTGGGCCCCGCGACTCCCAGGTACTGGTGAAGTACTGTCAGAACAGCGTTCCTAGCTTGTTCTGTTTGGATCTTTTCTAACAGTATTGGGATTCTTTTGCGTCTGTCTCAGGTGGCTGTTGTCGTGTACAGCTACAGACCTAAAAGATGGTTCCCGCTTAATCACCACGAAAGGTCTGAGACGCTGCTGGAGGAGATCCAGTCCATGCCCTTCGATGAAAGCCCAGGGAACAACATTGGTCAGCTGTTTCTTTTCGAACACTTATTTGATCGCCCCTTTGCGTTCTTCTCGGTTCTGCTCGTTATGTGTCTGTGTGTTAACAGGTTGCATGTTGTCTGTCTCCCTCTGCAGGCGAGGCGCTGACTTTCACCACCCAGTACCTGCTCACCTCCTTGGCTGGACGGAGACCCAGTGTCCCTGGTGCTGTTGTTGTCATCGCTGACAAGAAAACAGCTGACAACCTCACTCTCCCTGTCATCAATCTCAGAGCTACAGGTGTTTAGAAGCAGACCCAACTCTCTGGTTAACCTGGTGCCAGCCCGATTTTGGAAAAGGCTCATCTACAAATGTGTGCGTGTGTGTGCGTGTGTGTGCGTGTGTGTGCGTGTGTGTGCGTGTGTGTGTGTTTGTGTGTGTGTGTGTGTGCTTCAGGTGTGACCGTGCTAGCAGTGGGGATTGACCAGGCAGATACTGAACAGTTGCGTCGGGTCGTGACAGATGGTAGCACTCAGAACATCCTGTACGTCCGTGATGCAGCACAGTTGAACACGCTGCACACAGATCTTGCAGACTTACTTTGTGGAATTGCTAGAATACCAGAGGTGAGAAGAATCCGGGAAAATGGGGCATCACTGATATAATAATACAATAAATACACATAAATATCATATTGATGCCTAATGTTGTTGTTGTTTAGGTAACTCCAACTACTCAGTGCACCATAAACTGCCCTCAGGTGAGTTATAATGTAATAATATGTTATAATACTCTAATTTATATTGTTTATTATTTTGCAATGTTTGGACTCTTCCTATTTCACTTCGCACCTTCTCATTAATGTGATATATAAATGAACATTTTATTCATGTTTTAGGGGGAGAAGGGAGATCGTGGAGAGAAGGTACAGTCCGGATGCTGCTCAATATTTACTTTTCTTCTGTGAATCTAGATCTTCTCGAGTTAGATGACTGTTTTTTGGGTTTGTCTCCGCAGGGCGAGAGGGGCAGAGATGGAGCAGATGGACGCAAGGGAGAACCTGTGAGTAAACCGTCATGATCAGTGCTGTACAACAGTATTAGATATACTGTACTTGCCTTAACCATTAAGAACAAGCTTAACTGGTCCAGAGCCTGCAGGCAGACACGTGGATACAGGAAGAGTTTCAAAACACAGATGAGACGATGCTGGTGGACAAACACTGTAGAAAATGTTACGATATACTGTAGGGTTAATTAGCACTTAAGTTACTCTGGTTGTAGAACCATAGACTGATATTTTTGTCCAGAGCAATAATGTGTACATGTATGTGATGTATGTGTGTGATATAGGGCCGTGATGGTTTGCCTGGGAGGGAAGGTCCCAGAGGCCCTGAGGGGCGTCCTGGTCCACCCGGACAAAGCATACCTGTTGGCCCCTCAGTGGGGCTGAAAGGAGAGAAAGGAGAGAGAGTGAGTACAACTTCAATCACAGCACCTCCCCACCAATGTGTCCAGATGCAACCAGCTACAATTATTTTGTTGTCTGTCTAGGGTTTTCCTGGCCTTGATGGAAATTCAGGGCTGCCAGGACGTCCAGGTTCCCCTGGGAACACGGGCGTCCCAGTGAGTAGAGGAACCAAAACCTATGTGAGGTGTTCACGTTGTTACATTATCTTATTGTGTTGTTTATGTGTCCTACAGGGTTTACAGGGTCTGCCTGGTGTAAGAGGAAGCTCGGTGAGTATCTTTTTTGGTTCTCCAGACCTGCCAAGTTGTTTGGTGGGTGTGATAGAGCTTTCTGTTTCTTTAGGGCGACCCGGGTACACCAGGGCCAGAAGGACCAAAAGGAGATAAAGGGGAAAGGGTGAGCTGAAGGGGTTTTCTGGTTCATTTTTACAATATGTGTGATTATGTAGTTTAAAAAACAAATGTGGAGTGTGTTTGTCTTTTCTGCTTTCCTGATACTTCAGGGTGAACCAGGTTCAAGTATAGGTGGCAGTCTACCGGGAAGAAAAGGAGAACCGGGCCTACCAGGGATAAACGTAAATAAAAAATTCCAACTTCAACTCAGAATCTGTAAGATAATTACGTCACTAGATATTATAGACCCTAATTCCCAACGGCTGCATTCAGGGTACTCCAGGTCGGCCAGGCATCGATGGGGCTAAAGGGGCTTCTGGAATTCCTGGGACCCCGGGTCAAGATGGTCGCCCAGGGATACCAGGTGCACCAGGACTGTCCATCAAGGTTTGCTTTTTCTCTGCCTTTCTCAATGAACATAATTTACATAAAAAATAAGACATCTATTCTGTTTATGCATTCATAAACAGAATTATTTACATATTTATATATTATATAGTTAGGAAAAATATAAATATATATAATAATAGTAATTATTAACTAATAATATATATAACCTGTAGCAAAACAGTGTCTCTCTTTCTTATACCTTAATAATGAATATTTGCAAGCACAGTTAACTTTTTCATATTGATTCCATTTTGCATTTTATTTAATAAATCATTAATGTAATGATGTGCTGGCTACAGGCTTTGCCTCATTTGTTGCTGTGTTGTTGTCAGAGTGACACACATGGTGGTAGCATTGAGCCACTTCCCCTGTTATTCAGTGCAGGCTCAGACCACTACACCATGTGCAGAACATGAAAACTGTGTTTGCAAATTTTGAAGTTTAAAAGTCACTTAACTGAACTGTTTCAAACTGTTTCATTTAAACTTCACGATTCTGAAAGTTTCTCTCATTCTAAAACTTCATATTTTTTCCATCTAAATTGGATCATTGCAACAGCAACTGTTTTATGTCACAGTATATAAAGCTGTTCAGAGGCACATATCTTATATCATTCTTATTCCAAACTAGAGTAATTACAATGATTGTAAGTTGCTATCAATTAGTTAATTTTAAGATATTCTGTTATAACCCTTTATTTAATAACAATTATACTGTCGTTAGTTGCCAAGTGGTTTGTGTGAGTCTCTGGGGTAGGTCATGATAGGAAAACACTTCTGTATCCTCTTGTTCTTTTTCTGTCTCCCTTTCTTCAGGGAGAAAAGGGCAGCTCAGGGGAGAGGGTGAGTCACACTATCACCAGCTTGTCCTCTCACTCCCAAAATATCCGGAGTAGCGTGCAAGCATAATGATTCTCAGCACTTATCTCTCCTTGCTGACAGGGAGCTCCAGGAGTAGGCAGCGGGCTGGCTGTGAAGGGTGAGAAGGGCTCCCCGGTAAGTGCTGTCAATCACCAGCAATGTGCTGACACAAATTTGGTTTGCATGAACTCTTTATTCACGTAGGGGTGTACTTTGCATTTACTAATTGCGATTTTGTTATCAGGGTAGCTCAGGACTTCCTGGAGCGCAAGGCCCTGTGGGGCCTTCAGGACCAAAGGGCGGAAAAGGAGACAAGGTAGCTGCCAATTGAATCACTGTTCAATCACGATTGAGCACAGAAGGTTTAGTGTTATAGCAAATAAATGTACTTGTGGTCATTTTCTAGGGTGATATTTCTGAAGGGTCCCCAGGGCCTCCTGGCAAGCAAGGAGATCCTGGAGACAGGGTGCGTCACATGTTTCATAGATGTCTCATAATGAGGTTGAGTGGACAAATTAATGTTTAACTGTCTTGCCTTTGTGTTTCAGGGTCCCCGTGGGCCTCCAGGAGACATAGGCAGCAAGGTATGATGACGGTAAGAAGCAAATCACATCTACCTTAAGGTGTAAAAAGAAGAATGACGTATGTTCCTCTCTCTGTTACCGTAGGGTGACCGAGGCCAGACCGGTGAGGCTGGACTGAAGGGGGACAGAGTGAGTCACTTTATCAAAGAGTTATGTGTGTGTATGGGTAGTTGAACCCATTTCTTGTAGGTTGCGGACATTTACAGATCATGTGAATGTTGGATCTGGATGTGTTTCTCTGTGCAGGGGGAGAGAGGACCACCTGGTGAAGCTGGGGAAAGAGTGAGCAGAGTGTTAATTGTGTTAAGGAGATGAACTGTTCCTTTTTAAATGGGATTTTATGCTGTTATTTGAATAATGCTCTGTTCTCAGGGGGACCCAGGGAAGCCAGGCCTGCCAGCAACACCGGGGCTGAGAGTGAGTGACAGGCCGACAGACATACACTGATGGCATCCGTGTGCACTGTGGTGCATATTTGTTCATGAATTGTTCTAAATGCATTAGGAGTTCTGTGAACGTGTCTATCCATTTGTCATCAGGGTTTACCAGGGCCTAGTGGACCGCCAGGAGAAAAGGTGATACTGATTCAATTAGGTGCAATCACAAGAGAGGCATCGGGTCAATAGGAATGTGAATCCATCACATGGTGGTTCATAATCCGATGCAATGACTTTCCAAGATGAATAAACAAGTGAACTTGTCTGTTCCCAGGGAAACGATGGCACACGAGGGGAGCCTGGCAGGAGTGTGAGTTATCACAACGAAAAATCCTGACATTTAATAATTGAACTGTCCTGATTTTTAATGTGCACTTAATGTCAATGACAAGTCATTACTGTGTTATTCATGCAGGTGCCAGGTTTACCAGGAAAGAAAGGGGAACAGGTCAGTCATTTAATTATTTTCTCTCACAAATTTAAATTTGAACTCACAAAACATTGCTGCTGCTCTTGGGGTGTGTTTTATCTCCTTTGCTATTGTTCCACAGGGGGACCAGGGCGTACCCGGTCCCGAGGGGCTGAGGGGACAGAAAGGAGAGCCAGGCCAGAGAGGAGAGAAAGTGAGCAACATTCACCCCCTAATTTACAAAGGTTTGTTTTTGAGTTTTTTTATTCAAGTGACCTGAGCTTTTGTGTCAAGGGAGATTCAGCGTCAGGAGGCTCCGGTGTTGGACCCAAAGGAGAACCAGGAGACCGGGTAAGTTCTCGCCAAAGTCATAGTAACACGTTGTTAGAACGGTCTACAAATGGTACAGTCACACTGTTTACAGCTGCTGTGATATATTTATGGCAGCTGCATTAATTATTTATAAATCATTCCCTTGTGCCACCTGTCAGTGTAAGTCGTGCCCTAGTGCCGTTCAAACTCAATATACATAAAACATGTGTCCTCCCCTCAGGGACTTGCTGGTATCAGTGGAAGGCCGGGTGCCAAGGTGAGAGCCTCTGTCTTGTTTAGCCTTCCTGTTTATTTTTGTTATTTTGATTCTTAAACTGGCTTTGAAACTGTTCTTTAGGGAGACGCCGGTGAACCAGGGGAGAGGGGGGAGAATGGGCGCCCAGGAATCCCAGGAAAGCCCGGCGTTCCTGGGAAAGAGGTCAGTGTGGTGTTTGAGATTTTATTACATGTTCAGGAGGTGATCATTCTACAAGATGCTTATGGTTGGTGGAGTTGTACTGGAGTGAATTATATTAGGAGATGCTGAAATGGTTTGGCCTCCATGTTTGAAATGAATGAGGGATCACTCCTAATAAAACGCCCCGGCACCCTCTGTGACCTCAGTAATAAACACTTGGTTTACTAGTAGAATTATGTGACAGTTAGTGGTAAAGCTCCTGAGTCATCTGTCATCCTGTTCATTGATTAAGCCTTAGGTGTTAATATAGGAAACATGGTATAGCTATAGCATGGACCTGCTGTCTTTCTTTCCTTGTGCTGTCAGTAAACATGAAACAGCCTGTTTTAAGCTTGTTTGTTCCCTCCAACATGCTTTTCCAATGACCACTTTTCAAAAAGTAGGTTTTCAGAAAACACGTGCACTGACTGAATAAATTTCCATCAATGACGCTTCATCTTAGTTCAAACCAGATAAACCCTTTATACTTGTGTTTCAGGGTGAAAAGGGGGAGAAGGGTGATGAAGGCACACCTGTAAGTATAATGTCTTCTTATTTAATAGTGTCAGAAAATTAAATGAGTCTGTTGGTGTCTGTGTCCTAAGTTGTTATAAACCCTTTTGTTTCTAGGGGGAGTCTGGACTTCCAGGGAAGCCGGGAGAGAGAGGGCTCAGGGTATCTTCCACACAGCTTTACCAAGCTTTCATATTTTACACTGTACATTGAAACAAATGCATTATGTCAATGAAGTTATCTATCAGACATTTTCTCTGACCCTCCTGCCAGGGACTGGCTGGTCAGCGCGGACAACCAGGGCTGAAGGGAGAAGCAGGGGACCCAGGAGAACAGGGGCAAAATGTAAGACACATTTATGACATATCGCAGACACAGCTTTTCAGTTCGCTCTTGTGGTTTTCCACTGAGGCCTTGAAAAAAGAAATGGAGAGAAAGGTCAACGGCTTGGCATCTTTAATAATCTGTGCTCAAACGTAGGGCGCCCCTGGACCCGCGGGGCCCAAAGGAGAGAGAGGAAGTCAGGTTGGCTCCCTGTTCTTTTTAAAAAGTCTATATATATATATATACTGTACTATATGTACTGTTAGCTAACTGACATCTTGCTCTGTTCATCAAGGGAGTTCAAGGACCTGCAGGACCACCAGGAAAAGTGGTGAGTATCTTATCCATCCATACTGTAGTACATTATGTTTTTAAGTACTGATGGTACAAAGGAGGCAGAACAAACGTAATTCTTCACATTTCTTCTACTTACCAGGCGGACATCCAAGGCCAACTGAAAGGAGAAAGAGGAGATAAGGTATTTTTGTAGATTTTGTCCGTGCATAATAAAGTGCACACAGTGTTACAGTGTCTCTGCTAAAAAATCCAAAAAAAGCCACCACATCATAGGACTGTATTGATTCCCAGGGTGAAGCTGGCGACCCTGGAGAACATGGCGGCAAAGGTCAAAAAGGCGAAGCAGGGACTCCTGGACCCCCAGGCCTACTAGTGAGTTGGCCCCATCTGCAGCTGATAGGCCACAGTATATGCCTCTCCACGCACACTGACAGCTTTCTCTGTACATTTGTTTGCATGACTGCTCATCCTTTGTGACTTTCTGTTTTCCTTCCTTGTATGAAGGGTCCAGAGGGACAACGGGGACCTGCAGGCACAAGAGTGAGTTTCCCTTTGTGCTCCGGCATCTCAACATTAATTCTCAAGACTAGAATAAATATCTAATGTTCTTTCATGTCTGACATTTCCAGGGTGACACAGGGGAGAGAGGAGCTCCTGGAGAGAAGGTCTGAAATCAGTCAGTCTGACTGATGTCTTGTGTCTCATCTTGATTCAACCTTGATATTGTGTCAGTATTTAAAAAATGAGCTGTTTTGCTTTGCGGTGACTCGCAGTTCTCGCTGTCCCTCATCCCACTGGATTCTGTTCCCATGCAATAGATTCCCATTGAAAAACCTGGCAGAAATCATCCTTACTGTTTCAGTTTACTGTTTTGTTTACTGCCTGTGTTTCTGCTGACGCTAAATCTGTGTGATTAGGGAGAAAGAGGAGCCTCCGGGTTAGATGGGCGTCCTGGTCATGATGGTAAACCAGGTGCTGCAGGGCCACCTGGTCAGAGGGTACAGTACCTCAGTTTTCCACCATACTATGAAACTTACTGTATGAAAAGCCTTGTTGGTCCTAAGTGTGATACATTCTGTGTTCGTTTACAGGGTGATCCTGGGAAACAGGGGGATCCTGGGAGAGATGTAAGTTTGCGATTTGAGTCTATGCAGCTTGTGTAACCGTGGGATGGTAAATGTTTGTTTGCATTATGCTTCCATCGGCGTTTCTTCAATTCACGAATGTTCACTTCATCTATACATGCTGCAGAGGGCACTATGGAGATGTGAAAGCTCAGCCTTGACTCCTGTGGCCAGTTGCATAAGCAAATTGAAAGTCGTCTTGAGGCCAGTTCAGTTTTGCAGGAAGCTGTTATATAATATTGGCCATAATGATGGCTCTGAAAAACTACTGCTCAGCTCACAGTTTGGGTAAAGAGTTGAAAAGTCTGTGTTAAATCCTGACCTTTATTGGTAATGACAGTTCTGCAACTGCTGCATTACCATCAAAACAAGCTGTAGTTGGCATTTATGAACTAAGCTTAGACATTAAATGTGTACAGATGGTTTACTTTAAAAAAATAAACAATGCAACATTTAGTCTAAAATTCCTTTAAGTCTCTACACAATATTCTACCCATGCAATCTACTCATAAACCTACATACAGTATGTTTTATTGTGCTTTTAAATTCATTTTTATTTATATAGTGCATATTCACAACAGACATTTCCCTAAGGCACTTTACAAGGTTTAAGACTCACACGTCCAAAACACAACAAATCCCACAAAAATCAAGCTTTTGATTAAAGCTAGTCAATAAATTGTAATTTATACACAGACTAAATCTAAAGCAACTTAACTAAGAGATTGTTTAGAGTGACTGTAGGTTTCATTAAGGGAAGTTTGAAATCTGCTGGTGTCTGATTCTCATACCTGAACTGGAAGGTGGTTACACTGGAGAGAAGCTTAGAAGCTAAAGGCTCTGCCTCCCTTTCTGCATGTAGAAACTCTCAGAACCACAAGCAGACCAGCGCTCCGAGACTTAATTACAGTAAATGTTTTACCAGGGTTTGTCAGGACTAAGAGGTGAACAAGGCCCCCCAGGCCCTAGTGGGCCACCAGGCACACCTGGAACATCAGTGAGTAGACATAAACGTATTTCCATATCTCTCCATTAGTTTTATCACATTGTAACAACTCTGTATCATCACCCGTGTTGCTGTATTTCAGGGAAAACCAGGTGAAGATGGTAAACCTGGGACTCCTGGCAAAATGGTACTATGTCTTTAATGACATGATAAAATATGACATCATTTTATTATATTGCAGTGGCAATAATATATGGCCAGAGTATGAACATCGTCGGTTCTGGAGTTTTCTCTCGTGGCCTAATTGGTAATGGATTTGACGAACTCTTTTCTGAGAATGATCAAAAGCGATGCAGACATTTATTTTAGTTTCTGCTGCATAATGGCTGCCATAAGTGACTCTCTAAAACAGTGACGCTGAGTTATTAGAGTGCTCCAGCAGCAGAGTGACCATTATTCACTTTGTTCCTGTGTCGCCCCTAATGCATTTTGTTTTGACTTACAGGGCGAGGAGGGGTTGCCAGGTGAAGATGGGAGAAAGGTTTGTGGCTGTTTATCGGTGTATGAAATCATCTTGCACTGACAAAGACAGTTTCAGTCGAGGACCATTTTTGGATTTCTTCAAACAGAAATAATTCATGTGACCAACATAACATTCTGCAAGCGATTTAAGGGATCCATCTAGACTTTTATGTTGGTCGTGCATAAAGGCACACAAGATAATTTGTAGTTAGACGACAAAAGATCAACAAGATGCGACTGATTTAAGTAAAACAATAGGAAATTAGAAAAATAGACTATTGTTTGAAGCCAACACTTATTGTTTATCTGTGTGTTTCTATGTGTGATTTGACGCCACTTTCTTTAATCTACAGGGTGACAAAGGAGAGGCAGGAGCATCTGGAAGAGATGTCAGTTTTGTCAGAATTCCTTCATATCATTATTCTCCTTGTTAGTTTGCTTCTACGCCGAGTCCTGTCTGTCTGAATCTGCCCTAACTCACCTCACCTTCCTCTATTGATCCCGTCCTTCCATGCCTTTATTGTGTTACATAATAAGCTTTCCTTCTTTCTTTCTCCTCATCACTTACCCCCTCAAGTGTGTGTTCATCAGTTGCAGCTTGCTTTGACATTGACATTACGATCACAATCTCACTCACAGCTGAATCAATAGGCTTCTCAGAACCAGCTGTATAAATTCACCACCTCTAATGATTAAGCTTAGCCTTTAAGGGAGAGCCTCTTCTGAAAGGAATCCAGAGGAGCTCCAAATGTCAGAGTGCTGTTTTCATGTGCAAATTCATTTTAATTATCTCTAGAACATCAGTGGAGGGCTGGCAGTGGCCACCTGCTTTGATTTTATAGTTCAGTCTCTTCTATAGCGCAGGAGGAAGTAACCTTGTATAGAGAGGGAGCCTGAGTTGTTTAATTGCATATGTTTGCAGGGCCATGATGGACAGAAAGGAGAACGAGGTCCTTCTGGGCCAGTAGGCCCCTCTGGACCTCAAGGACCACCTGGAGTACCTGGCAGCATTGGTCCTCCTGGACAGGTGCATGTGATGCAGAAACATTTAAAAAAATTTAAATGACGGTTTGTCACTTATAATCCCTGCAGTGATTACTAATCTGTTTCTGTCAGGTTGTGTATGTAAAAGGAGTTGAAGCAGCACCAATCCCAGGCCCACAGGGCCCCCCAGGAACCCCTGTGAGTGTGCATGACTTTGTAACATCCTGACATTGTTGTTAATTAGACTCTTTAAATGCATATCAGTTTAATACACACATCACTGCTTTCCCTGCAGTGTGGTGTGCTAGGAATAATATGTACCTCTGAGGGGTATATGCAGAAGAAAGCAAGTTTAATTGCTCTACATGCAGTTTAGTTTTGCATAGACCTGTGTAATGTACTGCAGTTTTACACAGGCAAAGTAAACAGTTACATATAATTAGTATATTATGTTATCTTTTGTGTCATCTGTTATCTTTTATGATCTTTTCATATTATCTATGCCAGTAGTGTCTGTGTGCCGCTGCATCTCTGACGTTTTGTTATTTGTTGATGTTTTAATCATCGCCCTTGCTCTGTCCTTCAGGGTGTCCCTGGGATACCAGGAACTGTGGGAGCCAGAGTAAGTTGTGGTACTCTTTATTGATCTTGCTGCGTAACTAGTCTGCCTTTGACCTTCTAATTTTCTTTGTTCCAGGGAGAGAGAGGTCTTCCTGGCCTTAAAGGTGAAGCTGTAAGTTAAACTTATTGTTTTTATTGTGGTAAATATGTGATGTCACTGAGATTTCATGTGATTACTGATGCTTCTTATTGGCAGGGAGACCCAGGAGAGGACGGGCTGCCTGGCAAACCTGGCACAGCTGTGGTAAGATATCGGCACGTCGCATCAACTGTTTTTCTGCAGGTCTGAATAATGTTTGTGTGGTTCTCCTTCCAGGATGTGCAAAAGGCTCTGGCTAGCATGGGGATTCAGGTATGATGACAAAATAGTGTTTTACAGTTTGTTGAATTTGAGTATAAAGTACCAGTTTAGCATATGGACTAAAATAATTGGCTCTGAATACCTTAATAAATATTACAAGTATGAAATATGAAGCATTTGCAGCTAACAAAATCTTAGATGTTGAGAAAAGGTTTACAATAAATTATTTATTTTGAAATCATCAGAATTTCCTGTGACTGAAAGTTACAAAGCTTTAGCCAAACCTTTTTTGCTCTTTACATAGATGTCTGATCTGAAGGTGGTTGTGGACAGGAGGGACATAAGTCAAGCTCCTCCAGTGCAGAAGGGGGAGAGAGGTGATAAGGGAGACAGGGGGGAAGCAGGACAGAGAGGACCAGCTGGTGCAGATGTAAGTATTATTAAAAGCATCTTATAGAGTCATTAAAAGCTATTTGACATATACTCTTCAGCACTTTAATTCTAATGTGTATTACATTGCATATCAACTTATTGAATACCTGTAAATAACAATATATATCCATGTTATTTCTTGTTGACTGCTAGGGCGCTCGTGGTGTTTCAGGAGAGAGGGGCGCAAAAGGGGAACAAGGGGAACGAGGACCCATAGGATCAACTGGGCCTCCTGGAAGAGCCATTGGAGAACGTGGACCAGAGGGACCCCCTGGACCTGCTGGAGAGCCTGGCAAGCCAGGAATACCAGGTGTTCCTGGACGAGCTGGGGAGCTTGGAGAAGTTGGAAGACCAGGAGACAAGGTGAACTAAAAAGTTGTTAAGAGCTGTGACTGAAAAGATTTCTGAGAGAGTCAGAGCAACTTATATCTAATACTAATATTTGTGTTTTAGGGGGAGAGAGGAGAAAAAGGTGACAAGGGCGAAGCTGTAAGTGTCTACATTTTTTTAGCTGACTAATATTAGTTTTAGAATGATTTACTAAAACTTTCTTTTTTTTAGGGTAAAAGTGGGCTAACAGGACCTGCTGGGCCACCAGGTCAAAAGGTGACCTCCTTGTCTTACTGATGCAGTTAAGCCCTTATGGCGTTTAATAGATGTTGTATATATAGTTCAGAGAGTTAAAAGACGTGTGCCTATGTACTGTAGGGACAATCTGCTGATTCAATACTTGTCGGTGCACCCGGTGAAAGAGGGCTTCCAGGACTTGCAGGATCAAAAGGAGAGCCTGGTGCTGCAGGGCTACCTGGACCTAAAGGAGACCGTGTAAGTGTTACTCATAGAGTAAACTACATCACATATCAACAGCATTCATTGATTTCTCAAGACAAATAAGTTGTTTTTTTCCTCACAGGGTTTTGTGGGCCCTCAAGGTAACAAAGGAGATAAAGGAGAGTCTGGAGAAAAAGGACGAGATGGTTCATCGGTGAGGTGGCTTAGTTTGTTAGCATATGCTGAAGTAAATTCTTTTTTTGCTGCTATATTAAGTAACATTGGCAAATACATTTTGAGAATTAGCTTATAAAATGTATCTCATTCATTTTTGTGCTTGAAATTAACCTGCAATAGACACTCACCATGTTGTGACCTCACCTAAAATTATGACATCTCTTAGAAAAGACAATACTGTATGTGGTTTGTAATTTTAGGGAATACCAGGAGAACCGGGCAAACCTGGTCAGGATGGGAAGCCGGTAAGTGGAGAGGAAGGAAGGGATATACTGCTTAAAATGATTGATATTTTTATGCTTAATCTTTTTAAATTGTCATGTTTCATTGCAACATTGTAGTGAAACTTTCCTGCAGGAGGCTTAGTAAGTATGTATTTTAAGTGTCAAATGAGGTTTTAATAAACTTAGCTTACAGACAGAAAGTTTCAGTGGCTTAAAAACAGTGTTATTTGAGCATAGCACGGTTTGTATTCCAAACACATACAACATGTTTATCTTTTCCCTCATTCACACTAATTACTAAATACAAACACTTAAGTTCCCATGATGTAAGTTTTGTATTAGTGCAGAGATACATGTAGACAGAGGATAGGAAAGAAGTAATAGCAGCAGCTGTTCACAGTTTTTGTTTTCCTTCTGTCCATGTTGGAGCAGGGCCCAACAGGGCCCGCTGGTCTTCAGGGCCAACCAGTGAGTAAACAGTAACCCAGCCAAGGGGCCTTCTCTTAGAACTGACCTTCAGGGTTAAACCCCTGCATTGGCTGCGAGCACAAAACCGATGGAGCTCTGTTTTTCCCTCCTTGGGCTGAGGCTTAATAGATCCGTAGATAGTAATCTTTTGCATCTGTGCAGCTAACACCTCACTCTAACTTCCCCCTCTCTTTATATGTTATCTATCTATGTCCAATTCCTTCTGTTGTTTGTTTCCCCTTTTCCAAAACGGTTTTCTACCCACCTGTTTCCCCACCCTTCTGTCACATCCCCTTTCTTTCTGTCTTTCATCCTTTCTAGGGCCTGCCTGGGTTCCCAGGAGTTCTAGGCAGACCGGTAGGTTCTCTGCTACTGGCTGGCATGTTTGAGCTCTGAAGGAGGGGGTGTGTTGGTAGGACCTGTCCCATGTTATTGAAACAGTGGGAGAAAGAAGATCTGACCAAAGCTTATGAGATTCAAGTGGACATTATTAATATCTGCATATATACTGCATCCGCAGTAGACTAGAATAAGCTGTCATCAGAATGCACACACCATCACACTCCTCCCAGGCAAATTTCACCACTTCAATCCTAATTCATTTGTATTGGAAACATCCTTCTGGGAGCTGATGTCTGGCATAAGAATCAGACCTTGATCAGCTTCTCTTGTAAAATTAATCACCACCTGCCCCCAAAGCATCTCTGACAAACTTGGAACCAGAATCGTGAAGGCAAATTATGAACGTGTAAAACACCACTGATTTGTTGGAGGAAGATGGAGCGAAGTCAGGTGACGTCCTAAGCTGGAGCTCTTGGCAAGATCCAGCGTACAATAGCATGGGGGAATACAAAACTGGGCGCACTCCAAAAAGTTAGACGTGGATTCACTTGAGTCTGCTTATCGTGCATGCAGCTGTGCCTGCTGTCTGTCATGTCCTGTTCTTGCACAGCGCTGACTTCTCAGAGCTTGTGATGTGAGCATTTCTTTTTTGACACGGTTGATGTTACGTCTGTATTGTTCTACCTGTTGTCACGAGTCTGTCAGATGTTTGTGTTCTCACTTTTGTCTCCTACAGTAGACATTGATGCCAGTCTGTGTTTGTGTTATTTATGTTATACACGTTTTAAAGCACTGTAATACCACAAACTAGTCATTCATGTGCTCAGATTTATGGACATATTTATGCTATAAATATGTCACTTAACAAAGCACTGTGGCATGTAAAGGAACATGAAACATGATTGACACCATTCTGATGTGTCCATTAAATATGAGGCTAATGGTGGAGGCCAATTAATTAAAGGAAGTGGGGGAGTTGCTACACTGACTGTGTCCTGGCTTCAGCGACTTCCTCGAGCTTCGCTATCAACACCTATTCATATTTAATGACAAACACGAGTGGTATTTTAATCTTAGACGACCTTTGTCAAAATGATACAAATACTCTGTATATGACTTGGCGTGTTTTTGTAGGGGAACCCGGGAGAACCTGGCATAAGAGGACCAACTGTAAGTATCGCACTCACAGTGCAGCGTTTACATGTGCACTGCTATTAACATTCAATAGCAGCACTTAGCATGTTGTTGTGTGTTTTAATCAGGGCCCTATGGGTCCCAACGGGCCTCCAGGTCAACCGGGCGTGAAGGTCAGTTCACTGTGCTTCTAACACTGTTGTGTGTTTCCTGTATGAATTTTTTTCTTCCCTTGCAGCCAATTTCATCAAAGTTTTTTTTTTTTTTTTGCAGGGTAATCAAGGAGAAACAGGCTTTGGTGTTCAGGTAAGACAGCTGCACAGCATGTTAATCTCTCAGACTATTGCTTGAACATCTAGACACACGCCAGGGTAGATGGTTGTCTAGTCCGTCAGGTCAGCAGTAAGTGTGGATTTCTCATCTCTGCAGGGTCTCCCTGGTGCCCAGGGAAGCACGGGTCTGCCCGGACCACCAGGTCCTCCAGGAGCTGTAGTGAGTATTCCCAGAATTGAATGCTTCTCTTCAAGAAAAAAAAGCTTTCCCATGAAACTGATTACAAATCTTGTGGTGTGTATACAGTAATTCGGTTGTGTTTATTTCCTAGGGTCCACAGGGTCCCCCGGGACTGCCAGGGCAGGTGGTGAGTGTGCTACCCTGATACTGGCTGCTCCGTGGAGCTCGGCAACGAAGTGTATAATTAAAAAAAAAAAGATTTAAGCCTGGGGCATTTGGGTTGTAGCTGAAAATGGGAAGGTCATTAAATAAAAATGCCAGAACATGTGTACTAAGCTTTATTTGATGAATGAAGGCCTCAACTGTGTGTTCATAATTTACAAAGCAAGTTACAGAACATGCAATTATTTGTACCTTTAGCTGAAAAACAAGAAATCCCCACGGCGGGTCTGACGTTTTATGAAGAGTGGCCACTGCAGCCAACATGTCATGCCCTATTTTAGTTGGAGTCTGGCTATAAACTGTGTAATTAGACCTTTCGTAATAATGTGGACATGCTGCTAAATACAGGATATTACGGGAAACCACAATATTAGGAGACACAAACAAATTAGAAAATTCAGTTGTGCACTGATGCAGGTGCATACAGTATGACACATGACACATTAAATACACAAAGTAATACACATACTGAGTCATATGCTGTTCCCCAGGGTGAAGCAGGAAAACCTGGAGTTCCTGGACGAGATGGGGTGCCTGGAAAAGAAGGGATACCTGGACTACCAGGAAAGCAGGTGTGTGTGTGTGTGCGTGTGTGTGTGTGTGTGTGTGTGTGTGTGTGTGTGTGTGTGTGTGTGTGTGTGTGTGTGTGTGTGTGTGTGTGTGTGTGTGTGTGTGTGACCAGTGCTTTTTGCTTTTCACAACTTTGTAATCATGTGTAATTTGTTCCCCAGGGAGTTCCTGGACCTCCAGGACAACTTGGCCTAAAGGGGGAGCAGGGGGACAGTGGACCTCCGGGGAAGGTGAGACCAGGCTCTGTCTACTAGCAGCACAGTAAAGAGACATATAAATAAAGAGACAAAGTCAACTAAATAGGTTTTGTGGTTTTCCTTAAGTTTCAGGCACAGATATGTTTATTGAAGGAATAAGCATTGAGATATTATTGGCATCCTAATGTGAGGGTTTTTATTTGATGTGCAGCACTAGGTGGTCCTACTCCAAGTCTATCTTTAGGGACTGTGGTGAATTGCCTGCAAAGCCCAAATGATGTTCCAAATACATTCCCCCTCTCTTCTTCACTTGGCCAGGAACCCCGCTGTCAGAGCTTTATCTGCTGATGCTAGCTGGATACTCGGATAGTTGAACTCTGCTACGAAGGACCTGGGAGTTGTTAGGCTTTGTTGAAAGGAGTCAGACACGGTTTTTCCTCCCTCACTGGTAATGATGGGATCTTAAGGTCACGGTTAGGTTAGATTGGGTGGAGTAAAGTGCATGGTGATAATAGTGAAAATAAAATGGCAGCTGCCTTCTGGCCTGTTGGCAAAGGGAAAAAATTGCCCTCTTTAAATAGTTTTTTTATGTCGTTTTATTGGTTTATCACAGCACACATGCCTCCGAGCATTTACAGAGTTCAGTACATGCATTGTAATACGAAATAATCAGTATTTTGTGATTAATAATAACGTTTGTGATAAGTAATAGAGGAACAGCATGTCTCCATACAAGCTTTCTCAGCGGGGTTTCTCTGTTACATGACTGTTATTGATTGAACTTGATGTTCTGGCGCGGAATAGTAGAAAAATAAAGGGGAACTCTGTGGAGGCCCATAGTGCATCCCTTCTAAAAATAACAGTGGAGCGAACCATGAATGTGAATTTCAACTAAATCCTTGCATAAATTTATGGATAATTGCCTTTGGGTGTTTTACTAAAGCTCTCTACCAGCCTGTGAATCTGCAAGTGGCACACACTGGGCTGGATTGTGTTACGCTCTGCCTCTCTCTACTGCAGTATATCGTCTAGTATAGCTTATTACATTCTTTGCTTGTCATGGTGCCATTCAGTGCTTGTTCCACCCCTTGAGTTACTGTAGCTTCGAGATCACTCTTCATCGATGCAATGTAACAAGCATGTTCAGTGTGTCTTGCAGTGGAGCCCACAGACCACTACAAAGGAGCAATCCTGTCCAAAGGACTGCTTCTGTGACAAACACTATTCGACCTCCAAACCTAAACTGCTCTTCACCACTGACTCTGAAATATTTTTGTCAGCCTGTTGTCAGTGTTTGAATAACTGCAGGCATCTGTTAATGGGGACTGTCTTGGCTTTGACAAAGCTTGTGCCAATTCTGCCAGCGAGGATTTCAATTAAGCCAAGTTTCAGCTCAGTGTGACTGAGAATGACGGAGAAGGTCATGCTGCACACAGCACATTCATAACTCTCTCCTCACATCATCCACTAGAATCAAAGGGTTGTGCGTGCCATAATTTCTATTAGACATGACTGAAAGCCCTTTTTTATATACAGTACGTAATTACAATGTACCACTTGGATTAATTTTATCTGATTAGTTTTAAAATGTGCTGACAGAATGCTGGTTCTTAGGCATTAAGCCGTCGCTGTTTAGTAAGATGCTAAACGTGGCAATCCAATTTTATTTTGCTGTAGCGGGTGCAACAAAGTCTCATCATCCAGCCATCAAACTTTTCGACTTGTAGACTCTTAGACTGAACCGGGTGCGTGCAAAACCTGAGTTTATCAAACACACAGTTATAAGTTGTTGCAGAGAAAGTTTATTCCATCATGATGGTTTGTCTGCCGTCAGCTCTGCTTTGTTGCTTTTTTCTCCCTTATCGCTCTCAGTTTGCTGCTTGGCTCCAAGTTTGTAATACTTCATTATGTGTATGCATTATACGGCTGCACCTGGTGGTAACAGGTAGCTTCTCCTGCTTTTATGTTATAAAAATAGCTAATTATACTAAATTCATATTAGATTATAGCTTCTGTCAGAAAGTGTTGAGCATCGAGCACTTTCTACCACTTTATTTTTTTTAAACTGTTACCCCCATCATTTCCAGCTGCTTCACTTTAGTTGTGAAGGAGTTTCTCTTTGCTGGCAAAAAGTGTAAAGAGATAAAGACACAAAGCTTGTCAGGTACTCTGCATTCCCCCCCCCCAACCACACACACCTCACCCGCTGTTTGTAATCTTGACATGAGTCGTGACGTGGCTCCCTCGCTGTCGACAGCTTCAGGTTCAGCACCTTGGACAGAGCTGCGATGACACTGTCAGCGAGTTCAACACTTTGATAAATAACCAGGCAACACTTGCCCATCTGCTCGGCAGCTCTCCCATTTGTTCCCACGCACACGGACACACACACATCTTAACAAAGATAAAGTGCTAGGGCAACGACCACGTTTAGGCCTCTCTACAATACAGCTGTGATCTTTTATTTAGTATCGGGTCGAGCGTTGGCTTTGACTTAGCTTCACTCATTCTGTCTCAGTCTGGACAACTTTTCCTGAATAGTTTCAATACATTTGTAAAAGATTTTCTGAAACCTGAAGAGAAATGGTTAAGATGTAGGAGTTATGCGTGGTGTCTGCGCTTGCCAGAGACATTAAGCCTCTTAATCTGTAAGAGCTGGAAAACGTATTGGTTGGCTTAATATGATATTTGAATACTATGGTTTTACTGTAAGTATACATTTGCACTTTATCATGAACAAGAACCCATGTTATGCTTTAATGGTAATTACTGTGATTTCTGTCTATTCACACAGGCAGTGGCTGGACCACCTGGTCCCAAAGGAGAGAGGGTGAGTCATTTCAGCTGGCACTAAGACAGTTACTGTACACTTTACTGAGCTAAATATTAAAGAGCAATAACATGTCGCTGAATGCAACTGACACCACTTTGCTTGCTGTGACAGGGTCTTCCTGGTCAAACGCTGCCAGGTACAGTGGGAGAGCGAGGTCTGTCTGGGGACAAGGTGAGTCTGCCCAAACCATTGGCACTGGAGGCAGCTTGATCCTGTTTGTTTAGCCGCAGCTAAGCTAAAACCGTGTCATATCTGTCGTCATGCAGGGTGACCGAGGGGACAAAGGCTCTGCTGGCACCAAAGGAGAGAGAGTGAGTGTGACCAAGCTGTAGAGCAACACATATATTCACTTCTAATACAGCCGTGTGTTTATAACATGTTATCATGTGGTCATGTCAGGGAGTCGCTGGTGAACCCGGAGAGCCTGGAGAAGACGTGAGTAGTCAGCCTCTACTGTCTGCCTGCTTTATTGTTTAGTTACTTTATTGTTTAGTGTTTGTAACTGCAGTGTGTTGTGTTACATGCATCGCTTCGTCTCATTGTCCCACAAAAATCATTATCTGAGTGAAGATTTATTGCTGCCATTACGTAACGCTAGGATTTAATGGTTGATGGGAGCAATCATCTCTACTAATTAACAGATGGTTTACATTAGTAACGGTGGGTTCTGCGTGGAGGGCCTGTGTAGGAAACCAAATGGAAGCTTTATTTAATAACTTTTGCAATTACATCCTATTAATACTTCAGCTTTACTGACATAACATTTCTCTCAGGTTAAGCTGTGCAAATATAATAAGGCACGTACAGTAATAGTGTGTAGCTTTGCCTTTATAAGACTGTGTGACTCTGTGTCACTCCAAAGCCGGTCCAGTCAGCCAGTTTTGCCCTAATCAACCATTCTTCAGTCACAGTGTGATTAAAGTCTGTAGACTTTCTTTCTCAAAGTGTCAACTGTAATCGAGTTCAATCTCCTCTAAGGACGGAGGTTTTGATTATTTGCCATCCTTGAGGTTAACGAGGCATATTAGCTGTAATGACAACCAAGGCGCTGACAGTACATACCGATACTGATGTCTTCAGCAGCATAATAATCAACCCCAGGATGATATTTGGAGGGCATTCAAAAATTGGTAAAGCTATGAAAGCTGCAAACTCTTCTATCAAGTATTATGTGTCTATTACTACATCCACACCCCTGTATTTGATTTCCATGTAGGGTTCACAAGGACCTTCTGGACCAAAGGGAGATAAGGTGAGCTTGCTGATTGTCATGTGTTTTGATGATGTCAAATCAAATGTATGTCATATGACAAGATGTGCTTCGCAGGGAGAGAAGGGTTTAGGAATGGCAGGACCTCCTGGTCGGGATGGACCTCAAGGTTTAAAGGTGAGTAAACGCAGTTCATGTGAAATGACACAGTTTTTGTGTCACTATTAATTTAGCGCAGCTTATCAGATGTGCCACCATCACTGCTTCTGAAACACAAACTGGAGGAGACTGGTGTGGACCTTCATCTGACAGAGTGGATTATGGACTATCTCACAAACAGGCCTCAGTTTGTGCAGACTCTACCTGCTGAGGAGACTGCGGTCTTTTGGAGTGAGGGGGCCACTCCTGAAGACCTTCTATGACTCTGTGGTGGCATCAGCCATCCTGTATGGTGTGGTCTGCTGGGGCAGCAGCATCACAGTGAGGGACAGGAAAAGACTGGACAGGATCATCAAGAAGTCCAGCTCTGTCCTGGGCTGCACTCTGGACACGGTGCAGGAGGTGGGTGAGAGAAGGGTCCTGGCTAAACTGACATCCATCATGGACCAGGTCTCTCACCCACTGGAGGACTCACTGTCTGCTCTGGAGAGCAGCTTCAGTAGCAGACTGATCCACCCTCGCTGTGTGAAGGAGAGATATCGTAGATCCTTCCTACCTGCTGCTGTCAGACTGTACAATCAGAACTGTTGACCACATCCCACCACAGTCACTCAGCCACTGCATCAGTGGTTTATATAGCAACCTGCTCTGCACAATATTTGTGTAATCTGTGAACAATCATGTATATTGTTACCGGTACAAATCTTATACCCATTACTGTGCAATAACCCTGCAATGACCTCATACTCACTCTAACTGTACTGTACTGCTTTGTACTGTGCCAACACAAACTGTTCTGTACCTGTATTCTTGCTCATCTGTACTGCTGTTGTGAGAGGTAATTTCCCCACTGCGGGACTATTAAAGGTTTTCTTATTCTTATTCTTTCTTATTCTTATCACAAAATGACTGCGTAAATTCCAGGGAGATCCAGGCCTTCCAGGTCCAGCCGGCCCTCCGGGGCCACAGGGCAAGTCGGGTGATGCTGGACAGCCTGGCGTTAGAGGAGAAAACGGCCAACCAGGAGCTCCAGGACCACCCGGGGAGCGGGTGAGAGGCGGGCTGCTGGGCACAGATGCTTCATGCTTTTAGCCTCATTCTCTTTGCTATGACCTTGAACTTGTGCATTTTGTTTTCAGGGTCTTCCAGGTTTCGCAGGCCGTGCTGGAAATGTTGGCGCTCCGGGTACACCTGGACCTCTAGGAGCATCAGTAGGTTTATCAGGATGGAGGGGAGGGATAGATAAAATGTATGATTGTAAGTAAATATTTAATATCCTGATTATAGGGCACTCCTGGAACAGACGGAGTTAAAGGAGACAAGGTGACTGCACACATTTTTGTCTAGTGGATGAAATGGTGATGAAATGTTTGAAGGCTGTACACATTGGTTCTGTTGCCAGGGGGAAGTCGGAGTAGGAATTCCTGGTCCCAGAGGAGAGAGAGGAGATCCAGGGCCTAGAGTAAGATGCTTGTTCTGCTGCTGTATCATTGAAGTTATGACCTTTTCCTCTGGAGGATAGAAACTAATGCTGGTGTGTGTGTGTGTGTGTGTGTGTGTGTGTGTGTGTGTGTGTGTGTGTGTGTGTGTGTGTGTGTGTGTGTGTGTGTGTGTGTGTGTGTGTGTGTGTGTGTGTGTTTTGTTTTGTTTTGTTTTTTCCTGTCATGTTTTAGGGCGAGGAGGGTCGAGCTGGCTCAGATGGAGAGAGAGGGCCCACAGTAAATATCAAGTGTTTCATTTATTATGCTTCACTCCGGCCCACAGCATAGATCTACGCAGCGTGTTCACCAAAGGTCCTTTAATTTACCAGGAGGCAGTTGGTGTGGACTGTTAAAAGAGGAAAAGAGCGAGCATTCCTTTTACATTTCTTCCTTACAGGGTTGCAATTTGTTATTTGAAAGCAATTTTAACACATGTCAGGTGTACCTGCTACTCCATTTACTGTAATCAGACTTTAATCCCTATGCAGTCATGACCTCATTGTGATTTCAGTTTTAATGTCTGACTAAGGAAGACTTGCTCAGGGGTAGGAACACGCGTGGCCTTTTTTAATTGTGCAGCCTTCTAAAAAGCCTGTGTGTGTCTGTGTTGCTCAGGGTCCCCCGGGGATTCGAGGCGCGCGGGGAGAGAAGGTGAATGCTGTCTCATCATGCTAGTTGCATCCCCTGAGCATTCCACTCATGTAAAGCAGGGAATTAAATTGAAACGCCTGAATGAAATGTTTTCCTCCCAATATATTTTTCCCAGGGAGACATCGGCCTTCAAGGTGACAAAGGCGACAAGGTGTGTGTGTTAAAACTTCTAATAGGCCCAGTCGCTTGCTCTTGCAAAATATGACATGTTGTATCAGCAGCTGCTGTTGTGAGAGAGCGCTTTCACGAGGTTTACACTCTTTGGAGCGGGAGGAACGTTTGAATACACACAATGGTGATGAAAAGGCAACAGGATGACACATTGTAGCCAGATGTTTACAGGTTTGTTGTGTCCCACAGGGGGACACGGTGCTGGTGGGAGGACCTCCTGGAGAAAGAGGCAACAAAGGAGAAACGGTTGGTGGACACTGGACACGTGTCTAAGATCTAAAGTTTTGTTCCACGTACGAATATTTGGTCTTACATTGATGGTTTCTGTTTCAGGGGGACAGAGGGCCCAAAGGTGTTCAGGGTGAAAAGGGTGTCAAAGGTCAAGAGGGACCTACAGGGGAGCCGGTAAGGAAACCAAAAAAAAAAAAAAATACAGCATATACTAACAATTATTGTGATCTTTTGGCAATTTGACAATTTATCAGTGTACTGTATTGTTGACATTTACAAATGTTTTAGGGCATTTAAAATAACTGAAACTCGTCACAGTGCTTAGCCTAAATTTCCACTTTCACTGAGGGTGTAGACTTTGCTATAATGCAAACGTTAGTTAATGTAAGGAGAACTTTTACTGTACACTTTCAGCAGTGAAATTGCAGGGAACTAATAATATGTTTGTGTGAATCATTATGTATATTTTCGTGTTTATTTTGTGTCTGGCACCAGGGTCTGAGGGGAGAACCGGGAGAAGGTGGATCCACTGGTTTCCCAGGTGCTCGCGGCCCCGGTGGCCAGAAGGCAAGCGACACTGTGCATGGATGATAATTGTGATTAAGTCTGTGTCATGATTAATAGCAAAGCCAGTCAGCAGTTAGTGGAGGTGATAATTTCACTGCTATAATTACTGTAATTCTGTGTTCTGTCTGCAGGGAGAAGCGGGTCAACCAGGAGTACCTGGTGAATCGGTCTGTGCGCTCCCTTCCCTCACACAAATAGAGCTTCTTTTTGGATGTGAAATGGAGATGATTGCCGTTTTATTTTTTTAGGGGTTATCAGGAAAAGATGGGCTGCCAGGACGAAAGGGGGAGAAGGGAGAGATTGGTATTTTAGGACTGAGAGGAATAAAGGTATTCTCAGTCTTTGTGTATAATATTTTGTGTCTTTAACTCTGAGGAACCTTTCAGAGGTGCTTGTGGACAATGAGACATTTGGCTGCACATCTATGTGTCAGTTTGAGGTTGTAAGCTAGAACAGCCCTATCCAATATGAATCCCCCGTATGTATTGAAGAACCATACTTTAACATGGAGTGGTGCCTTCAAACTCCTCCGCTGCCCAGACCGTGACTGAGCCTGTGACAGTGACTGAGCCAGACAGTGTCGTTGCCCTGCAGCTATTTTGTGCTTACTTGGTCGCGGGGGAAATGACAGCGTGTGTCGTAGTTCTGCTTCGTATCTGCTGATGCTGAGAATTTGCTGAAGAAGGTAGTTCATGTGCACCGCGGCTCAGGCAGACTAGCAGGTGGACGCGTCAGTGTATGGATTGGTTCACTGGCCGGTGCATTTTGCGACGCTTGAGCCGCTTGGTGTGTGGCTGTCACTGGTGAGCTTGTGTGTTTCCAGGGTGACAGGGGACCCAAAGGCGCTTGTGGAGGTGATGGGCCCAAAGGAGAGAAGGTGAGGGCGGCAGATATGAATAAAGAATTATGCAGTTTTCACAAGTCTTTTATAATAACAAACAGCTGTCTGGTACAGTAGTATGTGAAATAGTGTTTAAATCAATGGTTATTCAGTGTCGTGTTATGATTAAATGTTAAACTTGAATAAAAAAGGAACTGCGTCATAGTGAGTCATGTTAGTATTTCATAAGTTAACACAAACAGATGAATGTGTTTGTGTTCAGGGGAACGGTGGTATTCCTGGACGATCAGGCCTACCAGGAAGAAAAGGTGAACAGGTATGACTCATCTGTGAAAACTGGCATCGTGCCTTGTGTTTGATGCCTCTTTTGGCTTTTTAAGAAAAATATTGACGTCATCAGGCAAGCTGTGTCTTTTTTCCAGGGGGACATTGGACCTCCTGGGGCCCCTGGCATCCCTGGCAAAGAGGGGTTGGTGGGCCCCAAGGTATGCATTGTGTTTTAACAAATCCTTCTTTGTCTCCATACTGTATGCTAAGTCTAACCTTCCAGCTACTCTATGTTGGTGTAGGGTGACCGTGGAATTGATGGGATTGCAGGACCCAAAGGAACTCAGGGAGAGAAAGGTGAAAGGGTGAGTTTCTACTTTCGCATGTACCGCTCTGTGTGCTGCACCTGATCTACATAATTTGCAGGTGCTGTCAAATGTGCAGCGTCACTCACTCAAAAACCACAGGAAACCTTGAAATACATAACGAACTGTGTCTGTGCTTCACACAGGGCCCACCTGGTGTTCCTGGCCCTCCTGGTCCCAGAGGTGTAGATGGGGCCTCTGGCCTGACTGGCCCCCAGGGACCAGCCGGTGCTAAAGGCCCTGAAGGTCTGCAAGGACAGAAGGTGAGAATTCATACTTGCTGGGTTGCTAATACGCTACAGTACATCTATGGGAGTAGAATGCAGTGATAGATATGACAGTTTAATAATACCCAGCCTCAGCCATGAGGGTAGAAATAAATATAATGGAGTCATAAATAGCCATATCTAATAGTGATTACGTCATTATTTGGGTGCTGTCAAGGATGCATGAAAATAAACCTTTTGATAATTCCAACATATATCTCAGACATAACAAACAGTAAGTTTGTATTTTTCCGCTCTTGTTCTTTCGTCTTCACCTGGCTGGGAGCTTTGATTGCTGTGTATTGCTTCAGGAGGACTGACAGTTTGTGAGCCCCGTGTTACACTGGCTTGTCTGCATTATATAAATGAACAAAGCTGGTGACAAGAGAGCAGGTTCATTTCATGTCTCTCTGAGAGATGCATTTTTTTCAGTCTGAGACGCATTTGATTCAAGCATTTTTTTTTCCTAAATCAAGATTTCACAGTGAAGGCAGAGCATCCGATGTGGTAAACAAGAGCTGTCTTATAAACTTAACAGGACTTTCATGAGGACAACTTTATAACTTCCTGGTGGCAACTGGGTTTCTTTCACTTGTAACGCTAGTTAAAGCCACATCCACTGCTTTTGTAACAGGGAGAGAGAGGTCCAGTTGGTCCTGCCACGGTCGGCCCTCGGGGCGTCCCAGGTATTCCTGGAGAAAGGGGCGAACAGGTAAATTGTCCCACTACTTCCCTTCTGTCACTTGGTGGCTCTTTGTCAAAAAGAAATGATTTACTGAAGTCATGACATTACTGTTTTTATTACTCTACAACACATTTAGCTACCGTAGCACTTGCAGGGAAGCAACCTTAATCATTTCAACCCTCAGCTGAATATTCGGTGACCTCACATGCAAGGACACAAGCATATAGAGAATAGAAAGACTTTATCACTATTGCTGACTTTACCTTCTTACTTTGACTTTGCATGTAGTTCATATGCTGCACCTGGTCTCAGTCTAATGAATTAATGCGCTGCAAGCCTCTCTGTGGGTCGGTGGCTTAATACCTGTCCACGTTGCAGGGAGAGATGGGCCCAGATGGAGCCAAAGGAGACAGAGGAGATCCGGGCATGACGGTCAGTGCGTGATCTCTTACCACAGGGCTCAATCTGAAGACACTGACTTCAGACAGCAGACATACTGTGCTGATATTGGCTTCGTGTTTGTATAAGTGTGTCTTGTCCTGGTTTCTCTTTTCATTCTGAATTCAGGAGGATGAGATCAGAGAGTATGTTCGCTCAGAGATGAGTCAGCACTGTGGTGAGTCTTTCATGCTACTTGCATTGCTAATTTTCGAGCAGCGTTGTCCCCAAGATGAACTTCAGATGGTAATCGCAGCGTATGAGTCACACGCTCGGCAAAACTATACGAAAAACAATACCACAAACGAAGCTGTAGAGAGCGACAGCAGTGCTGTGACGCTTTGAACTGACCGTTGTTATTCCCTCTCTTTCTGCTTCCTTCCCGTCCATCTGTCGGATCCTCAGCATGTGGAGGTGAGTGAGCCATTTGACTGCAGCAGAGAGGAGAAAGGTGGACAGAAGGGCTGTGATTTAGCATGAGTCACAGTGATACACTGTACCACATATGCTGCTGTAGTGAGAGCCGTCACTTCCATTTATTATTTATTTCGTCAAAGGCTGGAGTGTTTTCACCAGCATGAAGCCACTGCAGAACCACCGCGTTTGCATGTAGTTGGTTTGATCTTTGTATATTTTACTGCAGAGACGACTGTTGGAGTCCACAATGATGTGGAGTGTGTTCAGGCAATGTAGAATATTTAAATTGGGAAGGTCGTTAAGATAAGGAACTTCTCCAAATGTTTGTGCCTGTTGTCAGAGCTGCTAATCAATGCAGGACCACATCAGCGTTATGAAGTAACATTGGCAGAACATGAGATCAGTGATGGTGAGGCCGGCTGTTAATAAATATGCAGCGCCACTGAGAATGAGGCCAAAGCAAACATTTTACTCATGTTTAATTAATTCTTTTATAAAAGTTATGCTTCATAATGAGAGTCCGCTGCGTCGGTTAAATCGAGTCTGATGAAAGTCCATACAGAAGCGATCTGAGTCCTGAAAGGATTAGATCCAGTTTTTGGAAGACTGCCTCGTTTTGTCCGGTCTTGCAAAAATGCGGTTGATCCTTTAACTGGTGTCTATGTTGGACTGGTGGGAGGATGTCGGTGCTTCGGGCTAATTGTCGGCTCATGTTTCTGAATGTTTTTACCCTTCTGCCCTCCTGGACCCCTGTCTTCTCCCTCCTGTGTAACGCCTAACTGCTCCCTCCCTCGACGCTTCGCCCTCGGTGTCCGTCTTCCTGTCTCCGTGTCCCGTCTGGCTCTTCTGTCCTATCTCAGGTTCGGGCCTGGACCTTCAGTCCCAGCCCACGGTCCGGGCTCGGCCTGCGCCAGAGCAACAGCTGGTCCTGAAGGGTCAGGAGGGTGAGTGCGTCCGTCCACCTCGCTGCGTGTTGGCCTCCATCTGTGTGTCCGTCTCTAACAAACAGGTGTAACTTCGTGGGCTGTGTGTGGAGACGTATAAACACTGGGTGCTTTCCTCACCGAGGAGACGAGGACTCCTTTTGTATTTTTTTTACGCACCACATCTCAGATCACGCCCTTTGTCTGTGGACCTGTGTGCCGCACCACTCGTCCTGTTGATGGATTGAACTGAAGGTTCTATGCGGTTCTCCTTTCAGGCCGTGAGCTGCGCGTGGTGGTGAATACCAACGACCCGGAGTACGAGCACATCTACTCCATCGAGGCCTACGACCAGCCCTTGGATGAACTGCTCGACTTCACTGCAAATCAGAGTGACGGTACCGTGTGCTTCATGCTGTGCCCACTGTAGCAGCACATAGTGACACACTGAGCCCAGCCTACGTCACCGCCTCTTCCCCCCAATATGTCTCAAATGAGGATGTGTTATTTAAAACTGGGCTTTTTCGTTATCATGGACCTGATCTACATGTGTGCACAAAGTCACATCGTCAGAGCTGCTACTAACCAAGTGGAGCTTTAGATTTTTTTCTGGATTTTTATTTAACCCTTAGAAAATGTGCTGAGCGTCCTGTTCCTCAGCATTTGGTCCATTATGACCAGACGTGACTGTCTATTACGACATTACTCCAAAGCACTTTCTTAGAGGTTCATCAACTCCCAACGGCTCTAATATTAATGGAAGTCATTTACATTCAGCCAACCTGTGTCGACCATGTGATAAACAGATGGTGGCTTGTCAGTTGGTCCCATGTGTCCCATAACTCGGTTTATTGAATCGGTACATAATCCAATTGCTGCTGAAGGAGCGCGTCTCATATTAGGTGGTATTTCACGTAGCGCTCGTTTCATTATGATGGGCCTGTTGGCCGTGCATATTTCTCACAGGCTGCTTCAAGCAAGCACCATCCCAATCTGTTCTGCAGGAGATGCTTTACTTCTTCTTTTAATCAATGCTTCCGTGTGTGTGTGTGTGTGTGTGTGTGTGTGTGTGTCTGTCGGCAGATGAGACTGTTAGAATGTCTGACGAGACAGTGAAAGATGAACCAAACAAGCCTGTCATTGCTGATGGACAGACAGGTGACAGTCAGACAGAAGCCAAAGTTACGCCGGTGGCGGTCGAGTCCAGATCAGTCAGGTCCAAGCGGCGAGTCGGAGGTGAAGGTAAAGCAGCCGCGGGTTCGTTCATTCTGCCTGCTGGTGTTTCTGTGCTGTATTAGCTGATCTGATGCTGATGAGACACATCGGAACCTCTGGAGCTAATCGCGTGAACGTGTTAAGGGCTGAGGTCTTCTTCGGTGGTGCTGAGTGCTTGTCTCGGGTTCTGGGTCGCTGCTGCTGCTCTCCCTCCGCTCCTTCCTGTCCGTCCCGGCCCGTTCTCTCGTCGTCTCGTGTCTCGCCGTGTCCGGTCGCATCCCAACCCGTCTCGTGCGTCCCGTGCAGGCCCAGCGGCCGTGTGCCGGCTGCCCATGGAGGAGGGCGGCTGCAGACGCTACACCCTGCGCTGGTACTTCAACCTCCAGGCGCGGGCGTGCAGGCCCTTCATGTACAGCGGCTGCGGAGGCAACGGCAACCGCTTCCTGCAGCCGGAGGAGTGTGAAGAGGCGTGCCGCGGGGAGGCGGAAGGTACGGACCACGCCGTGCACTCACACAGCGCTTCCTGACATGTCGAATGTGGACTAAACGAACAAACGTGTGTTGATCTGCAGGTCCTCGACCCTCGAAGACAGCGCGGTGATTCTGGCCGATCTTCTCCCAACAGCTTCTTTTTTAATTATTTTTTCAAGTGTAAATGGTTGAGAATTGTTTTTGTCTATTTATTGTTTCTTCAGAACCATCTAATCCAGTGCTTCCTGGTTTGGGTTCCTCAAAGTTATGCAAAGCAGTGTTTTTAGGATAAAAGTAGATTTCTAGTTGGGCAGTAGTCGAACAAACACGCAATTTTACTATTTGTACACTGAAAAATCAAAGAAGAGTGTTCAGACCCTCTCAGTTTCACTTCACTACCGTACGTTTGTACATTTACCACTTTTATATTGCACACAGTAACAGGACACCTGGCCTGAATGCCCCTACACTTTAATGCCTCAATATACTGTAATAAGTCTGGCAGAGCATGTGATGCTTCGGTAACTTGATTGTCAATATTGGTGCTGTAGTTTTTAGTGTTGTTCAGTCATTATGTTATAGATTCATATATTAATGAAACTTCGGATGTTCTCTTATTAAGATGCACTTCTCCATTATCCAATGTTTACTATAAGATGGTTGGTTTGTATTTTTATTTGAAAGGTGCTTGTTTCTCTTTTCTGAACAGCTTAATAACAAATCCCTGTATTTGATGCAGGTTCATTGTTACTAACGTGTTTTCTCATGGTGCAGTGCAGAGATCATTTTTTGCCTTAATTACATTTTCTGAGAGTCATTGATTTGATTAATAGGAGTACGAAGGAGAGAGCCCACATGCGATCGCTGCTCCTCGTTGCTAATGAAGGTCTCTTGTGCGCTAATGATTTGAGTCTGATTTACCACCGATGCACAATGTGACACTCGGCCTGTTTCCAGCCTCGTGCTCCTCGTGGTCATCTCCGATCAAAATGAACCCTGACGCGTTCAGCTGTGACTCCTTCGTTCGTGTAGCGGTCTGCATTATTATTCTCAGTAGTTGTAGCCTAAAACAAAACAAAACAAAACAAAACAAAACGCTCAAGGCTGCGTTAGCAAAGAGGAACAACACCAAACAAACACAGTTTATTACAAACTACCGCTTTACTAAAACATTAGCAAGCGGATGATTTGTAATAAGCTTTTATCATTTTGCTCAGTCTTTGCCGCTGACTTGTCCTACGAATTTCAAGATCCATCCGGCTCCTTAAAATGTAAGTTGCCAATGTGGGCTGTGCAGGAATTCAACTTTTTTTAACCATGGACCTATTTTATCATTTGCATTACATATGAAGAATCAAGCACATACTCTGCCAATGTTTTGTAAATAATGTTTCTGTTATTTGGGGACGTTGTGTATTTCTGATCGAGACTGCATGTTCACCTGCAAGAGAAGAGGTTCTATTTTTAAAGGTATTTTTCTATTGTTTATTGAAGATGGAAGCCTGTTTCTGTAATACTCTGTAACATTTTAATATGAATTTCTAATAAACCAAATGTTTGGGTAAAAGCAAAAATGAACTCACTTCACTCAAACTTTTGAACTTTTGTCCTTCTAGTCTCGATTATAGACTCAACGTGTGATGTTTTAGCGTGCAGTGTGTGTGTGTGTGTGTGTGTGTGTGTGTGTGTGTGTGTGTGCACGTGTGAGGCGAATCCAGATGTTCTAATTTCATCAGCTGATTTTATTAATGAGAGGATTTTCTGCTTGTTGGCCACGACTCCTCCCTTGGTTTCTGCATGCACTCTGCCCTCGGTTGATTTCCCCCGTTGACACACACACACACACACACACACACACACACACACACACACACACACACACACACACACACACACACTGCTTCCGCATCCACTCTATCACACTTCCACAGGCCTCACACAGGTTTGTTGACACCTTGTCCTCTCCCTCTTCTTGATTTAATTTCTAAAGTTATCTCCGTCAGCATCCTATTGTGCTGCAGAGTTGCATGTGTTGGCACGGGATGTGTGACAGCTTGAACAAATTGCACACGCTGTTGCAAGGACGAGCTCGTGACACAGACAGTGATTGTAGATGTAAAGATAAATACGTGGAAAACGCTTCAGACAAGCCCTAATACACGCTGCTCCATGTAAAATACCTACTTGTTTACAGCTCTAGACTTTGTACAACCACAGGTATTATCATTACCAATTTCCAGGAAATGATGTACTTTGCAGCCTGAGCAGGTCTTTACACTCAAACTATTTTTCTGACTCCTTCAGCTATAAACCTAATATGACCCACACTTTCATTTAAAGGATGCAGATGATGGAAACTCTTTGTTGTACACAACGTAATATGAAACACAATTCAGCAAACAACAACAAACGCTCCTTTGTGTTATACACAGACTTACTTCTGCCTGTTTTACCCTCGATCTGCTCAACGTCTGCTTGTTACGTGTGTGTGTGTGTGTGTGTGTGTGTGTGTGTGTGTGTGTGTGTGTGTGTGTGTGTGTGTGTGTGTGTGTGTGTGTTTGTGTGTGTGTGTGTGTGTGTGTGCATTTTTCATCAAGATTCATGTGTTAGAAATCCACTAAAAATAGCATCCGTCACTGATTTTAGCAGCCGTAACCAGTCGGTGCTAAAGCCTTTCAAACCGTCTAGCAAAGCGTTTGAACGCACATGTGAGAATAGTAGCTGTGTGTGTGAAGTCAGATCTCCATTAAACACGGAAGGTTTAATGACCTCAACTAATTTATTATTCACTCCGGCAGATCTGGGGCTCCTAGCGCCTGCCTCTCTAAACAACACACACACATTCTGCAACTTGACGCCGCTCCACACACCTCTGCTAATATTTGTGTGAGTTCTGGCTGGAACTGAATTGTAATTTAATATCTACTGAAGTGAATTTCTGCACTGTGCCACATCGGACCTATTGTAATTCCCTTCCTCACAGCAGCACTGTCTGCGTATTTCTGAACTTTAGAAGTACGAATTAAGTACTGATATTAAGTGATAATATTCTTTAAAGTGGATTATGCAGCATAAAGTGGAGGAACAATGAGGATTAAATCCACATGGTTTTAATCATGACCTTGTGAAGGGTATTTCTGATCCGCCTGTTGCTGCTGAGCGCCTTGCAGAGGACGGTCATGGACGTCCTGCCAGGACCAGGATGTCTCCCCCTGTCTGTGTGAGCCAGAACTGCTTCTTGTGGCGCTCTCCTGGATGTGCACTGCGCACAGACACGTTGAGGAGTTGTTCATTTTTCCTCTTCGCTGACCTTGGCTGTGTGAAGCCCTGAGGTCCCGTGGTTGGCAGAGAGCTGGATGGGTAGAACCTCGCCAAGAGAGAGAGGAGCAAGCCAAAGCCTCTCTCTCTCTCCCTCCATCACTCCTCTCACTCTCACTCTTGCTCTTTTTTTTCCTGCCACCCACTTCCCTCCGCAAGTACAAAGGCTGTTGCTATAGCAATGCAACATGCTAGAAATGTGCTCAATCTCACTTTTACCCTTTCAGCCATATTAGCATATGATCCTTATCACTTCTATCTTTATTTCGATCCTCCTCGCTCGCCCAGATTGCTCATCAGGAGCAGCATAATAACCTCTGGTGTGTGGGCTCGCCGGGCGCTCGCTTGTCTTGTGTCCGAAGACTGAAGTGATGAAAATGCACTTTGCTCTCGCTGTAAAGCTGGCGTGTGCTGCTCACAGCAGATTCCCCCCGGTGCGCTGACCCCACCTTTTATCTCCGTTATCTCAGCGCAGACGAGCCATCAGACGCTCTCCGTGTCCTGTAAGTCTTTCACTTAAGCACTCAAAGTTCTGCTAGTCTAAGCATTTATTCCGCCCATTGATTTGAGTATTTGGGTTAACCTCTGTGCGATCCCGGCCCGCCGAACACTTCCCCGCGAAGCCTCCTTTGCCACTGGAGATCCGCATCTGGCTCCGTCCTGCCTTTTGCTCACTCCGCGTTTTACTTACTTGAAAGTCAACGTTTGTGTTGTTGGCTTTATTTAATTTTCCCTCCAGCGGACGATTCACCCATTAGCATATCCTCCTCATTATAACAGTGATGAGCATGGGCCACCGGCGTGTCATGGTGCCTCAGCGATATTAAAAGGCTGATATGGGATATCTCAGGTGCATAAGCCTGAATTAGCATGTGTCATTCCTCATCTCTCCAGGCTGTCATTCAGCAGCCGATGCTCTGCTTTTCTAGTTCCTGCTCCAGCTACCAATAGCCTGTAGACTCTGCCTATCCATTACCTCCTCTCTCTCTCTCTGCTTCCCTCCTTCTCCCCACCAGCAAGCCACTTCTCTCCCCTGACTGTAAGCAAATCTGTAATCTGTAATTTTGCAGCTGACTAGGAAGCAGAGAGTGGTGGAAATTGTTAGTTGCTGGAGGAGTGTGTGTGTGTGTGTGTGTGTGTGTGTGTGTGTGTGTGTGTGTGTGTGTGTGTGTGTGTGTGTGTGTGTGTGTGTGTGTGTGTGTGTGTGTGTGTGGAAATAAGGATCCTGTACGGCACTTCTGCTCCCTGGAATCATTGCAGCACACTACGCCGGTGCGACATCTTTAAACACATCCCTGACCGGCAGCGCAGGAACGCGGCGGACCTGCACCTCCGCGGGTCCCCTGCTCCCCGGCCGTCGCTCCACAGGCGCCTGGAGGTTGATTTGCTAAAAAGACGTTGTTGTCTTGGCAGCGGCGCTGTTGTGTTTCTGCTGAGTGCTCTTGTTTGTCTTGTGCAACCGATCTGGCACTTACATCCACTTGTTACACGTGCTCTCGGTAATTCCACTAAGTCGCAGCGCAAGCAGGTTGTGGTTGCAGCGGTTGAACACTGAGCTGAACAGCTTCCCAACTTCACCGCCGGCCTAAACCGACGCGTCCCTGTGGGATCGTTGCACCAATTACTTTTGCTCTCTGACTAACCGACGTCAAGTGACCTCCCCGCTGATTTATTCAAAGTTTGGTAAAAGTACGGCTTTGCTTGATCCAATATATCAACGTGGCAACAATTTCCCTTCAAAACACCCAGATTTCCTCAGGGATGACACTGATGCAGAGAAACTGTGGAGGTGGAGTAAAGAAGGGAGGGGAAACAGATTATGCCCCGCTTGTCTCTGTGTATGGATGTATGGAAGCTGCCAGTGAGGATGTATCAGTCTGGATTAGTGGGCTCCAGGGCACCGTCGCTCTTATTCCACACATTATCTCTGGCAAGCTTGAAGTACAGTAATATCTTCGGTCGGAATCAAATGGCGGCTCGAGGCTCTGGGGTAAAAACGAAAGCACACACACGCCTGCTCGTAGACGCACGGTGACCACTGGAGAAGTCAAGTGTAGCTGAGTGGGGGAACGTGACAGGCTCATCGTGTGGACGGGAAGCAGGAGGACCGGGGCGGATGTCAGGCGCCGCCCAGGGAGCGGAGCTGCACAAGGCGGGGGGTCAGGGAGGGAAGGGGCCGGGAGGGGGGGGGGGTTGAAGTGACAGGTCAGTGCGCGTCTCATCTTCCATCCATCACACAGTCCCTTTGTGGTTCAATCCAGCCAGAGACGTCTTGACTGGGTTTGACTGTAGGAGCACAGGTGAATGCGTAGTCATGCAGACGCCTGTGCCTGCTGGAGCATACTGCACAAAAATATCATCCGGGCAAATTAAAGGAGACGCGTCTCCCGCTGCACCCTCTGCATCCTGGTCCAATGGGTTATTTCCTATTTCAGCTGGAAATCGGGCATTTTTTTTTTGTAATGGCTGCACTGTATGTAATTCAGAGTGAAAATACATTTTCCAAACCCGGCCTTTAGGGACACATAATAGTCCCGAATTGTTCCGTAGCCGTATTGTGTGCAGAGATAAAACTAATTTCACAGCCCATTAGACTTATTTGAGAAGCTGCAGCCGCCACGCTCACAGCAAAGCAGAGGGTGCCGGCGCCACCAAATACCAGCCAAAGGTGAGTCGCCGGCTCCACCGGCTCTCACGGTTGTGGCAACGTGGTCGATAGCGGACCTGCTGTGCCGGCTGAGGTTGGCTTCCTGGGGGACGCTAATGAGAGGCTCAATCACGCTGTCAGTCTGCCGCCCTCATGCAGGTCACCGGGAGCCGGTGTAAGGATGCGTCAGAGGTGGCATTTAGTGTCGCTAATCCCCCCTTTTAATGCCGGCGGAATGTAAATGTGTTACTTCGGAATTCCTCCGGACGGACGGCGATCAACAACCAAGCGCTACGTGTCTCTGTCGTGCTTCAGTCCCCGTCTTTCATTCTCTCCAGCACTTTTATTGGCTGTCGTTCACACTCCGCCTCACCCATAATCCTCTCTGTCTGGCCCGTGCCCCTGGCTCAGCGTTCACCCTCCTCAAACCGCCGCTCAAGGTCACTCTGGGCCGCGGCGGCGTCTCACCTTTCGCTCCTTCCTGACAGACAGGTATCACGTCAGACAGCTCAGCGATTCACATTTCCTCCCTCTCCTCCATCTGCTTATTTTCATTCTTCCACATCTGCACCGAAGCACTCAGCTGCATCAGCTGGAACCCAATGAATGCCAACTCCCTTTGTTTCTTATTGCTTCCTCTCCTCTCAGGTCTATCTGATCAATATGTCTGAGACGCTCTCATTTGAACGGGACGTGTGCGGGATTGCGACTTTTTTATTTGCCCGGGTTTTATGGGACGCTCCTGCTGGACTGTTACAAGGTCGGCTGGAAGGACGTGTGTATTTCTGTCACATTCAAGGGCGGTTCGAACTGTGACTGAATATAAATCAGTGTTTAAATACATCTCATGTCTATCTTCAATGATGTAACCTTTTCCACATTTTGAAAAAATAAAGATGGCTGCCGGTAGAAGGTCTTTGCATTTTAGACCAAACAAAAGCCATTGTTTCCCAACATGTAACATTTTCGCTTCAGGAACAACGTGGAGCCACTTCTCTGACCTTTTCCACGGCAGCATGTTCGGGCGCTCCCGTTTCTTCGTCATTCCCCAGATGAATCAGATTGACATACCCTTTTCATTTCCATAGCAGGACGAGCAGCGTCATAACTAATAACATCAGCCATGTCTCGGCTTTGGCAGTAAACAATGTTGTTCTCACGTCACGTCGGGCGGGTGGAACCCGCGGCTTCGGAGGATCCGCCTCCTCTTGAGCTCCCTGCGGATCTCACTGACCTTATTTCCTACCTGTCTGCGTCAACAAACGCCCCGGAGATGAAGCGGCTCCACGCTGAGGACTCGCCCGCCCCGCTCCACACACCACGGCGCAGGCTTCCCCGTGTCATCCGCTCTGTCATGTCCCTTCCAGGGCTCCGCCTGCGTCTTTATCTACCAGCTCCCTGGAGGATTTGGGGGGTTTGCATCATCTGTCAGTGCAGTTCAGTGGCTGCTATTCCAGGCAGCCTGCACTTGGCCCCCGCCCCGACGCGCCACGGATCCCACAATCAAAGTTCAGCCGAGTCGCCGCTTCAGAGGAGGCTGAGAAAGTTCACTCCGACCTTCTAGACACGAACCTTTAGCTCATTCATGGGTAAACGTGCAGGGCTGTTTACACCTGCGCCTTTTCTTGTGCGCATTTCCTGCAGGATCAGATGTGCGTTGAAGCTTTAACACGGCCTTCCCACGCTCCCAGCTGTCAGGAGCTCAGGCCCAGATCTTGACTTCACCTCCTCCCAATGTGAGCTGAGGTTTCGCTGGCGTCACAGAACGCACACACGCTTAACAAACGAAGCACAAGCTAATACACTGGATTTATACACTGATCTGGAAACATAACCAAAGGTTGTTTACAACCCCTTCCCTGTAAAAAAGCATGAAGCCACAGGAAGAAACCTGATCTGATGCTTTATTGATGCCCACAGAGAAAATGACTCTGCAGGATTCGAGCGGGGAGGCCTCTGTTCTCAACTAGCTGCAAAAAGGATTTCTCGACTCCTGTAGGGATTTGTTTCTCTTTGTAGTCTAAAGGCAGAAAATCACAACATCTTGTGCAAACCCAGGCAAATGGAGGCGACCACAGCTGTCGCCCGCGAAGGTACAGTACAACGGACTGTGTTCACATTGGATTCTGGGATGCTGTAAATACATGTAGTAGATGCAAGACAATAAAACAGTACAGACAAATATTTTGTATTACACTTCTGTTCCACACATCCTCGCTGTGATCGACTCGAGTGTGGCCCTTCCCTTTGTCAACACACGGGTTGACTTTGTGCCGCGCGCGTTCGTGTCTGATTGCGAGTCTTCCTGTGAACACGGTGTTTGTTTTATTTGCTTTTTGGTATTTTGCGTGCCCGTTGCGAGGTTTGTCTGTATTTTTCCTTGGCTGAGTGACACAAGCATATGGCATGTGGGTGTTTGGCAGATGCTCCTTATCACAGGCTAGCTTTGCATTTGCGTGTGACTGCTTTTCGCAAGATGCATATTGGTAGCAAGGGCAATTCACTTTGTTTTTGTGTTTCACGTTACAGAGAATAAATAAAAAGGAGGCGACTGCGTGCTCGCGGGGGAGTGGAGGTATCTCGTAAATGTGTGGCACAGTAAAAGCCGAGCGGTGGGCCACGGGGGGACATGTGGTGATGGCGGGGGGCTAAATGTGCGGAAACAGAGCCAGAATCGCTTTTGTGCGATAAGAGGAAGCTCAAGCAAAACGTTCAGTACCTTTACACGTTTTGTGGTTTGATGCTTATACACCGGAAGAATGATGGAGGCATCAGAGCAGGCTGCAGGCAGGAAGAGTCCCACCAGCTGAGATGCAGGTGTAACAGGTCTGAGGTAGGAGGTATTTGCATGTAGAATGTGATTTTTTTACTCTCAGCTTGGATTCAGATGACACAGCATCATGTGGCAGGAGACGGCGGGGCAGATTAAAGCTTATTTTTACCACTTCTTCCTTCTTACAGCCAAAGCAGCTTTACATTATGGGAAAGTTTATGAAATTGGCCTCACAGGCTGTGTTGTTTTGCCATCGGAAGCTCAATATTGCTCCGCTTTTTTAATACATCCATCTGGAAAAACACTTGCATGAGGCCAACGGTGGATTTCTCGGGGATTTTTCTGCGCACGCTCCGCTAATGTCCAGCTGACATCATTTGCCCCGGCTCTGCTCAGAGGCCCCAGGTGTTCCCTCGTCACAGGTTATCTCACACAGTCACCTGCGCGGGACTCCGTGCCCCTCGCTGGAACAGGCGTCTGCGAATCAGCGTGGGAACTGCAGCGACTTCACATTCAGCGCGTGCCCAAGGTCACGCCGTCGACAGCCCGTGACCTTGATCCCCGCACGTGTCTCGCAGGGGCCGAGCGTTCACCATCATATATATAATATAATTATATAATATATATATTTCCAGGTGAGCCTCATGAATTTCCTGTTTAAGCAGCTTGTGGTCCGCTAGCAATAAAATCTCCACCTAGAAATTTAGCCTCTGACATGAGTGTACAGCCCCCAGTGTGCAGCAAGGCGTTTACACAAGCCTCCTTCTGTGGGGGGCGGATTATCAAGACAAGCCTGAATCCAGTCATTTTCCTTTCAGGGAGATCAGGTGAAGTGTGTGTAATATGTTTTTTCGGAGCAGGAGAGGGAGGGAGGGGGGGCGCAGGTAATTGGGAAATCTTATTGAATTACTACAGAGGACCGTTCACCCTTGAGGAATCTCAGGTCGTCCTTGTGAAAGGCTACACGCCCCCCCCCCCCCCCCCCCCCCCACCCCCCCACTCCTCCCGCATCTCTGTCTCCACCCCCTTCCAACAAAAAAAAAAAAAGAAAAAAAAAAACACTCCACCCCCTCCCCCCTCCTTCCCTGCTCCGCTTGCACATCGCCGTATTGGTCGGTGGGATGGAGCGACTGCGCGCCGGCGAGCTGTTAGCGCATAATCATGCGTTCGGCCGGCCCGTGTGTGGGATGCTGCACAAGTCCGCTGCGTAAAAGTGGACAGGTGTTGCGCGCCTTGTTGAATGGGGAATTAAAAGGGAACCGACAAAGCGCCGCGATATCACCTGATTTGTAACCGGGCACCAGCCGCCGCTGAGCTCCGTAGCCTATCTGCAGCCGTGGACCCCCCCCCCCCCCCCCTCCCTCCCCATCCCGCTGTAATATTTATGACAAAACGGAGGCAAATCATTCCGGTCACGTTTTGGGCTGACAGCCGGCTGTCCTGAGGAACGCTGGAGTGGATCGGGGTCCAGTGCTCGCGTTAGCGCTGCGCACCGACACCTGCAGTAGGATGTAAAGGGAATTCCCACTCAGCAAACTGGTAAGTTCAACACTCGTCTCCATCACTCCGTGTGGCGGGACTCGTTTTGATGTGAAGTGAATGCCTTCAGCCTCGTGAGGATTTTCCGTCGACCGTTTTTTTTAAAAGCGCCCGGCTGCATTTTAATAGAGGCACCTGAACTTGACAGGCTCCGCGACTTTCAAACGCACGTACATCTTATGTAAAATGCCTGAATGGTGGGCTGTCCAGTGGAGGGACGAGGCAGTCCAAATCCGTTTGGATGCCGGACTGCAGGCGACTATCATCTCATATTCATACAAGCACTTATGACGGGCCTGGAAGCAGCCTCCGGACCTGTCACCGGCTGATTTTAATGGCTTGTTTGCGTTTTCGGGCATGAAGTGACTGATCTGTGGGACAAAACGCTGTCAGCCTCTCCAGACCGTTATGGCTCTCTAGTCCCGTTCATCATTGCCAGACACACAAAACATACTGATAATGAGGAATTAGAAATGACAAAGGATGTGTGGAATGAAAAAATATAGCCACTAATGTGTTTCGTTTTGTTCCACGGAGCCTTGAGGGTTTCTGATCCTCGGCGTCTCACATTTCCAGGGTCCCGCTGAAATTGTTGATATGATTCAGTCACATGGACGCGCCACGCTCGACACGAAGACGGTCCTTTGATCATTTGAATATTGCTCAGTTCACCAAATAATGCCCTGACATTTATCGGCTTAATAAGACGAGATTCGGTGCACGTGACTAATTGGTCTTGGCCCAATGAGGACTCAACGCGGCGCAAAACATTTGATTCCGAGCGCATCTTTTCTATCTTTAATAGCAAATCTAATTAGCGTGACTGCTGCAGGGCAACAATGCAACTCTCCTTGAGCGCACAGTTTTCAATTGCCGCACTGAGCGGCTGCGGGGTCGCAGAGTGGTCTTCTGGTGGTTTTTGCGGGTCTGGCCCCATGCACCGCATCTTAATCTCTGGTTAGCTCTGATTCCAACGAATGGACTTTGAACCTGCAGCTCGTTTGCATTTGGTGATCAGCATCACGTGCGCGTGGCGGTCCCCGTTAAAGCTGCCACAGACTCCTGTTCACTTTTTGCTTTGGATGACTTACGGCGTTTCTTCATGTAATTGCTGGCTTTCACTTCATTCTTGCAGCACGCAGCTCTCTGACGATAATGTCTCCATTTATTGAGCCGACCTGAAACATGATGAACTCTCAAATTATGAGCAGATGTTAAGGCTCCTGCAGTTTAGTTATAAAAACTAGTTTTACTGTTATGAAGCTTAACAGACACTGCATCGTATTATTACTACACAAATAGTTGGATTTTTTATGGCTGGTGTCTCATAAGTCTGCGCTTTTGCCAGTCAGTCTCTCCAGTGCAAAATGCATTTTCTGACTGTACAGTGTCTAACTGAGGGGAGCGAGTTGAAGCCCATCCCTGCATCGATGTTTCCTGCTTTACAGTCTGTGTTTGTGGACCCGTGTGGATGCTCGAGGACTGTGTTCCCTTCCTTTTTCCACGTCGAGTCCCTGCTGTGAATCCCTGAGGAAAATTTGTTTTTTCGCGTATTCCCATCTCCACCGGCTCTCGTGGTGGCAGCCTGTGTGTTTGCTTTGCATATGGGTCATTGTGTGTTTGCGTCTGTGCATATATTTATAGAGAAGCTTTGATGCTGCTGGTGGGAAAAAATTCACCACACATGTCACTCTCCAGCTAGACGCCGCAGTACTTAGGGGGAGCTGTCAGATTTGGTTTCAGCTCAGCGTGGAAAGGAGCCGTGTTCCCCTGATCTGATGGGCTGATTAAAAAAGTCCTGTTTACCTTTTATGTTACAGCTCTGAAGAGGAGATGGACAGAGCCGTGCTGTGGGTGGCTTTCAAAATTAATGTGTTTACGCCGCGTGAGCGCGTTCAGCTACGTTACTGGTTTGCCCCCATTTTGAGCGACTGGACGCTTTTACAGATACATTTGCTCTTCAGTGAAGTTCATTCCTGCAGGTGATTTTAATTCTTCCAGTTATGTTGATTACATAACAAGCAGCAACTTTCGCTACAACCACAGATTTTACGGTTTTAGTTTCCTTGTAAGAACAACATTTTAACTTGATTGGCTATTGATCCGTTTTAATTAGCCTATCGGAGCCAAAGCCTCGAGGTTCTGCATTTTGAGCACTGGGCAAACAAAAACAACAGCTAAATAGAAATAAAACGTCTAATTACAACAAACAGTAGTTATTGCCATGCACGTATTGTAGTGTTGTCTATCGATGCTCATCTTTCTTGTCAGCGCTCTCGTATTCACTGTGTGAAATTAAAACCACATTGCATGACATAGTAACGCGACATAGTAAATAACAGCGCCGCCTGAAGTGCGTGAGAGCGTGGAAACAGAGAGAGACGCCGCACATCTCCACGCAGGACAAAAGCAAAAAAAAAAAAAAAGAGAAGGATGATGGCAAACACATGAAAAGCAAATAGAGAGATGACGTGGGACAGTAAATCATTAGATGAGCAGAGTGGAGTGACCACAAACAGCAGGGAGCCAGAGGCAAGATGGAAGCGAGGAGTCGTGTTAGAAAGGCTCTGTGGACGCTGGGCCCGCGTCTTCCATGTTAACGCTGCAATGTACATTATTCATGCACATTAGGTATGTTTTCATGTAATTACATTCACATTTGCATCTTGCTGCCACTAGCAGTTAAGGGTGCATCTCGTTTGTTTTGGCCCCCTCTTAATGGTTTTCCTATGAAACCGCAGTGTATTTATGAGCGTGTTGATCTTTGCCTCCCCCGGGTGAAACCTCTGTCTGTCATTATGGTGTGATAGTACAGATGCCTGCAGTGATGCTCTTTCCTCTTGGCCAATGATACTGGCCTCCTGTCTGTGGGAGATAAATGGCATTAATTGAGCACTAATTGCCTTCTGGAGTGAAATAGCTTAATCATTTTAACCTGGTGCAGACGTCTTCGCTCTTTTTTTCCCGGTGCCCCATCAGTTTCACTTATTCTTCTGCTCCCACTCTATTGCCTTCAGATTCTCTTCTCTAAATCATGATAGGTCATGGACAGTGAGATGGAGTCTTTTTCAGACAGTAACTCATAGATAGGTGCATAGGCAGATTGGATTGATCTGATCTGCTGAGGCCAGGTCTGATTAAATTTAAGCTGAAGGTGAGAACTGCATATTACAGATTGTCCTTTATATTAATGTGCTGGCTGTAACAAATTTGGACTGAAATGCTGTGCTGAAGAGAACACTTGACCTCTAGCAGTGCCGTGTAGCAATGGGTTAAGTGTGGGCTTTTGGAAAAGAGCCTATGACTGAAGGCAGCATTTACATCTCCTGCTCCCTGCTGAGCCACAGCACAGTTTTTGCAGCCCGTGTGCTTCTGCATGTATGAACCAAAGTCACGTCCTGACTCTTGCATTTAAATGTGAGTAAACTAGAGGCTCTGCAGCAGTTTAGGATCATTAGATTGATTGTGTGTGTGTGTGTGTGTGTGTGTGTGTGTGTGTGTGTGTGTGTGTGTGTGTGTGTGTGTGTGTGTGTGTGTGTGTGTGTGTGTGTGTGTGTGTGTGTGTGTGTGTGTTCATGAGCCAATTAAGCCACTAATCTATTGCTTTGTCTCCTGAGTGACGTTAAACTGACCAACTATGACTTGTCCGTTCATTCACGACATTCCCACACAACACAAATGGTCCCGAGTGGGTGCAGCGCACGGGCTTCTCTGTCCACACCACGTATGTGTCATGAAGACAAGTGTTGTTAGAAATGCAACCAGTCCCTTCAGAGTTCATAGAATATCCAGTACTTGTTAATATAACAGACAGAACAGCTCTGTGTTTCCCTTTTTTACCTGTTTTTTGTCATTGCTGTTGCTTCAGTGCTCATAAACATTCATCTGAAGTTGGCCCAGGTTTGTTCTTCACACTTGATTTAGATTCCCTCTTGATTTATAGACCTCTGATTGTGTGACAGCCTTGATTGGTGGTTATTGATGGGTGGCACGTATAATAGCAAAATTATAGTCTCGGGATGTCATCGCTGCATATAGGACACTGGGGAGGGGTTTTAATGAATGGTGGAGCCAAATGGAAACCATCGAACATGCTGTCAGGTGGTAATGATACCTCGCCCCCTATGGACCGGAGACCCTCGTCCTATACAGAGCTCCTATAGATTAAAGCCGTGAGCTAACGTGGTTCCAGCGTGTCAGAACTGTGGGATGTGAACTGGCTGGACGCACCCGTCCTCGATCTCGCTCCTCGGCGAGAGCGGCTACTTGCTCGGTTTCATTATCAAGCGCCGGCTTAGTATTCCGAATCACAAACCAGTCAATCCAGGTTATCTGGGGGGGATTACACAACGATATTGTAGAGCGCGCGGAGCCGCGCTCCGGCTGTAAGATGGATGGTGAGGAGGGAGGCGAGGCGGCGCAACTGGGACTATTCAAAAGCGAGATGGATGGAGGTGGAGAGCGGGGAACAAACATTCCCCTCCAGCGAGCACGCGACTCAGCATCCATCTGCACACCCCTAAGCCTCTCACCCATCCATCACTCCCCCGCTGCACCCACCTCCCATTTTTATCTCACTTTCCCTCTCCCTCAAACCAGTGTCGGGCTCCAGAGCCGTTGGATTTCAACAGTTTCTTGAGCGCACGTGACGTGGTTCACCTCAGATAGCGGCAGTCCGTCTTCGGCTGCGAGGAGCCCACAGCCAAAACGTGTGGGCCGGCGGTGGGAGGCAGCGTGGGCGGCGGCAGCGAGCGATGCACGGCGGACGACGCCGCGCTCGTGTGTCTTCTGCAGCCTTGGCAGGTTTCGCGGTGGCCCATTTTAAATGTTTACGGTGCTCAACTCCGATCCCGCTGCCTTCGTCACACACTGAATGTGCCGAACGTCTGATCCGGAGCGAGCGGAGGGTTCTGGGACCCTGGCGAGGATGTGCCGGCGCCGGGTCCGGCCTGATTTGCTGGAGGCCGGCCAGCAGCGCTGCCGTCCAGCTGGTGGCCGCCCGCTGGATGTATTGAGTGAGAAAATTAAGCCTTTGATCGATTCTCTGGATGCGGACTTTGGGAATACCTAAGACGAGCATGAGTCAGCGCCGCCTGTGCCGCTCTCTCTTTTTTCTGATTTAATTCCCTTGTTTCCTGTCCGTCCTCTGCTTCCCTCTCTTCCCTAAATGTCAACTTTTAGTGTCAGTCTCATAGGCTGAAGAAGCGAAAGCCTCTTTCTAGTCTCAACATTTTGCGCTGACATTTCACAGCTGAATGATGGGTCTATTAATGCAGAATCATGTGGATGGAAGTCCGCATGTACATAAACCAGAGTCAAGCTACGCCGTTGCTACTGCGCCTCTGTAGCCAGAAACAGGGAACTCCAGCAAACATGCTTCCTGTTATCTGAGCAACCAGGCAGCAACACATTATTTCTTCCCAGTCTCATGTTTTTTATACAATACATTCTGCAAATCTTGGGTTATTGTTGTTATTATTGTTATTGTCATGTTAATTGCAGTGACGCTTCACCTGACACTTAAAGGACCTAGATAATCTCCAGCATCCGAATGTAAGCGGCAGTAAATGCACTGAAGAGAAGAAGAGGTCTCAACAGGCACTACTCAAAGCAATCAATTGTGGAGCTTACTCAGACCTTAAGGGAGGCGTGTGCTGCTAAACGGGACTGATTAACATCTGATGGACAGATGTCGGCCGCCGGAGACAGTTCTGAAATCTGTCTGGTTCACTTCCAGTCATAAATCTTGGGATTTCACACAAATAGTCAGAATTTAGTTTAGTTAACAATCAGTAAAATCATCCGCAAAATTAGCTCCTGTTAGAAAGTCTGTCTTCAGCAGGAAGTTGTGACACTGTCAGAAAAATGCTAAGTAAGCGCATAAAGTTTCCCAGAGGCCACGGTTCGTGCTTACATTTAAATAATTAGCAAGCTCACAGGTATAAACCACGCTGTCACATTCAGCTTGCAGGGGAGAGCGCAGCCTCAGGACCGCTGCCGCATCAGCATTTTCAGCAGCGGCGGCGGTGGCGGCGGCAGGTTGAGACCCCGGCGCACAGCAGCACGACGGACAGTCATGACACCGAGGGCCAGATTTAATAAAGCGCTTCTTCTGCTTGGCTTCAGACGTGTCTGGAGCTGTGTGCATTTAGCTTCTGTGGCAGGTGCACTGACCTAGAAATGCAGTTCTCCGATGTGCATCTTGTTGAAATAAGTGAAGTGTGTCTCTATTCATTAAAGAGAGAATCACGCAACATTAAAATGTACTTACTGTATTATTAAGGTGGTTTTTAAGCCATTAGATTATGTTGGAAAATATCTGGTACATTTCATTTTTCTCATTAATAACATGAGCTGTGCTAATAATAAACACTTGCTGCTCTCTGGGTCCAAGCACGCCAGCTTTTTCTGTCTCACCATTGGACCGAAATGATTTAGAGAAGATAAAGTGCAGTAAATCAAGAGAGTCCAAAAGTCTGACTTTGACAACAGAATGTGTGCCGGCGCTTAACCTTGGATATTGTGAGAAGGGGCTTGACAACCTGTCATCTCCTACACAACACCTATAATAACACTGACAGCGGGGTCTGTGCAGTCTGTGACACTGCCGGCGTGCTCGTGTTGTTTTGGAGCAAGGCCCAGAATCTGGAGTAACCGAGACTCTGGGTTTGAAGTAAACACCTGCAAAGTCAAAGTACTGGAAACCTGTAGATAATTACTCCTTTGATTCCATATATTGACCCAAGGGGACGCTTTATTTGGCTTCTGTTGTGTATTCCGTTGTTGACGACAGAGGACATTTATACAGTAGTAACTGATTTGATGATGTGTAAATCAATAGGATGATTCAGCAGAACTGAATCAAACCAACCAATTTATATCTGTAATATTTAGGACCTGCTGTTCTGTTTGCTTGAGTCTGACCATTTACCTTTAACAGTTTACAAGCGCTGGTCATTTAAACTACCCAAAGCTGAGCATCCTGTCTGCACGTGTTCATTGTGTTGTGCCTGAAGCTCAGAGTCACAGCTGCTCATATAAAGGTGTTCCTGATGTGCTGTCGTGCTTTTACTCTTTTAGCTGCCGTCGTATCTTTTAGCGTCCGATCGCATCACTCTGTCCTGACTCATCGTTCACTTGTTGCTGTGGTGTTTCTCATTTAACCCGTCCACAGACCTAATGTAATCATCATCATAGTCAGTCAAGTCAGTGATGACTTGAATGAATGAATAAAACAGACATTTACTGCTTTTTAAGTCTCCACTGCTGCTCCGTTGTTTGGTCCTGCAGCATCTTTCTGATGAGTGTAAAAACAATAGGTTTTGATTACATTCCACAGAGGTGGCCCACTGGGGCACCACTCAGAGTAAATAGTCCAAACCGAGAAGAGGGGATCGAAGTTGGTCCATTTTTACTCTGTCTGTGAAAGCAGACAACAGTGCTGTAACACTTCCTTTGGTCACTTTCACTTCAGCCCAGGACTTTGCGCCTAAATGAATACAACAGGTTCTTTGAGTGCAGCTGGTGTTCAAAACAAGTAATAGATCTAATTTGTTCGCAGCCACCACAACTATTTTATACAGCGCCCAAAATGAGCCCACAGGTACTTGTGAGAGGATGAGATAGTGAGTCTGTCTTTGTGGTCCCATGCCTGAGGCTTGTTAAATTGGCAGATCGATGATGCTTTAAATCAATGTTCCAGCAAAGCTGCAAACCCCATGGAACCCATTAGTGGATTAAGATAGACCACTGTTCCACACTGAGTCCTGTTCTGCCCGCGGGGCCTTTCCACATGACAAATGGGTGGAAAAACTGTAAAAAACGAGAGGGTGAGAACAAAAGCCGCATGGAGGTGGAAGGGGTGACAGCAAAGACTGGGGTCAGTGCTGCCTTCAACACACACCTGTCGCCTCTCCTCGAGCCGTCTGAGGACAGTCTGGGTTCAGGTGCGGAATCAACCAGCGCCCCATCGGCTCCGGCATCCAGCTGTGGACAGCGTGCTCCACATGCAAAGCGCTGCCTGTCGGTACACGAAGACGGGGGCCGGGATGTTGGGAGGTTTGCGAGCGGAGCGGAAAGATGGAGCCGCTCTTCCACTGATGGAATATTTTATGCGCCACTGTTTGCGAATCATTGATCCATTCGTCTTCATTACGCCTCCCTCTGAGAGCGATTAACTGCTGCCACCCTCAGTTGGGTGCCTGCGATGTTGACACGCACTGCACGGTCTCTCCACTGTGTCCCCGCTGCCTCTGGCCTTCAAGGTAAGAGCTGACACTCACCTACTGATGCCGGAGAGCGGAAAAACAAAGGATGCGGAAGAAGATTTCATTTAGGTGTTTAATGAATTACTGCATGATTAACTGTCTTCACCTGCCTGTCTATCCTAAGGAGGTGTTTTGCGGCTGATTTTTTTGCGGCGTGTTTACTTCATCCTTAAACCTTTGTTCCTGACCCACATCCTCTAATGCATGTTGCGTAACAATGAATCAAACATCCACCCACTCAGGCCCATGAGAAGCTGTAGTGCCGTCTTTGCAACAGAACTCAGCCTCACTGGATTGTAGGCTGCTCCGGGGTCGTCTGATCTGCACAGCAGCCTGGTCCATATTCGTCTCTATGGGGACGTTGTCTAGGTGCCTGGGCCCAGCAGGACATCGCGGGCCATCAGCTGCCGCTTGAACTGCACCCCATGGCTCCAATCAGCTCATGGCTGCGGCTGCCGTGCGGAACTTTTGATTTGTACTCGCTTCATTCAGGTGAACGTCCGCCTGTGACTTCTTCTCCTTCTTCCCCTTTTCTGTTTCTCTGCAGAATCAGCCGTAGATCCACGGTCACCGTCCTCACGTCCGCCTCGTCGACGCCGGAGGGCGAGGGCCGGCGGGGCATGGTCTGGCGCGGCGGCCGCTGTTGCTATGCGTGAAGGAGCGCCGTGGTGTCAATGGAGACCGAAGGCTACCGTGACCTTCTGGAGACCAGCGACGGTCAGGGGGCGGGCCCACTGGACGGCGGGGGCGCGGTGGGCGTGGAGGAGGGGTGGAGCACCCCCTACCCCCTGGGCTTTCAGGTGTCCCTCACCACTGTGCTGATGCTGGAGCTGGTGCTGGGCTTCAGCAGCAACCTGACCGTGCTGGTGCTTTACTGCGCCCAGTCCAACCTGGTGGACTCCGTCAGCAACCTGGTCACCGTCAACCTCCACGTGCTGGACATCCTGGTGTGCGTGCTGTGCCTGCCGCTGACGGCGGCCGTGATCCTGCTGCCGGCCGGCGAGAGCGGCGTGGGCAGCCTGGCCACGCTCTGCTGCTTCCACGAGGCCTGCGTGACCTTCACCAGCGTGGCCACGGCCGTCAACGTGCTGGTGATCAGCCTGGACCGCTACGACATCTCGGTGCGCCCGGCCAGCCGCCTGCTGACGCCGCGGCGCGCCACGCTGCTCCTGGCGGCGGTGTGGGCCATGTCCCTCGCCGTCTTCTTCCTGCCCTTCCTGGAGGGAGACTTCTTCTCGTCAGGCGAGGACGAGGGCGAGGACGAGGAGCCGGAGCGGCAGAACCGCGACCCCGAGCTCACCACCGGACTGACCACCGTTTTTTCCTCCGCCGCTCCCTCCCCGTTACCCACAAGTCACCCCTCCTCCCTCTCCCACCACCTGCCCCCAGTGTGGCAGAACCGGACTCTACTGTGTGTCGGAGGGCAGGGGTATTACACCGGCATGGCTATGTACTACCACCTGTTACTCCAGGTCCCCTGCTTCTTCATCGCCGTGGCCGTCATGTTGTTTACCTACTCGCGGATCCTACAGGCCCTGAACATCCGCATCGGCTCCCACATGATGCGGAGCACGCGCGCCAAGGACTCCACCTGCAGGATCCGCTGCAGGCGGCAGAGGAGGAAGGACCTGAGCCTGCCCACGGAGGTAGTGTCCTCCAACCAGAACCAAAACCTCAGCCACCCGCCCCTCATCCCCTCCTCCACCCCGACGCCCACGTCGCCCCCTCCCCTCTCCTCCATGCCCCCGGGGATGTCCGACAGCGGCGCGACAGTGACTACTGTCAGCACCGCTGCCACCACCCCCATCGCCACCACCCCCGCCACCCCCGCGTCCCCGACCCCGGCCTCGGCCGCGGCGCAGGCCCACGCCACGGCGCCGCTGCCGGCCTCCTCCATGGGCGTCCAGGCCTCGGTGTCGGCCATCATCGCCCTGAGGCGAGCGGTGCGCAGGCACAGGGACCGCAGGGAGCGCCAGCGCCGCGTCCTAAAGATGTCCCTGATCATTATCTCCACCTTCCTGGGCTGCTGGGCCCCTCTGTCCGCGGTCAACGTTCTGATCCTGTGTCTGGGCCCCAGCGACGGCCTGGTGCGCCTGCGCCTCTGCTTCTTGGCCATGGCTTACGGAACCACCATCTTTCATCCTCTGCTCTACGCGTTCACCAGGCAGAAGCTGCGGCGAGCGCTGAAAACCCGGGTCAAGAAAAGGGTGGTGTCCCTCCTGCAGGTGGACCCCGCTCCGAGCGGGGGCACCATCATACATAACTCCTGGGTGGAGGGGGGGCAGAGGAAGACTCGAAAGCCGAGGGTGGAGGCCAGCGACGGCACAGACCGATGCCTCACGGAGGCAGTGAGGGAATGAGGCTGGTGTTCAGTGAGCACACGTGAGTGTGTGTGCGTGCGTGTGTGAGTTGGCGGAAGAGTTCGCATCTTGTCAGTTTGCTAGAAGTGGATTTTTCGTGTAAGAAGAAAGGAAAGCCGTTAGTTTACATAGGTCAGGGCGACCTCCATGACCTTTAGCTCCGTCCAGATGAGGAAATCCTGACCCTTTCTACACACACCCTCATTAGTCCAATAGTCGAGACGAACAAGATGGCCACTGTGTCGCCATGGCAATAGTGGTCAACCATTACGAGCCGAACATAGCCATGGTTAGCGAAGATACTACAGTGTAGGGCGAGGATTAGCAAACACTTTGAACTTGCATGTGCATGTACATATGCACAGGTTACACACATTTACAGACATATATATATGAGTGGTCATCATTTAGTCATTATCTGTGAAAGCACACCAACATCTACCTGCACAGATATTCTCAGTGAGAAATTATTGAAGGAAGTCTTTCTTATTTCTTTTGAAAATTATTTTCAGGCTTTAACCGAGTTATAATTTATGACTACGTTACCCTGGTGCTGAGTGTTTTGCTGTATGTTTACAACAATAGGTATAAGAAAGTTTGCAAATACTATTAAGGTATAAGCAAATGGCACGGCATTAAAATCCAAGGATTCAGATTCAAAGTTTACAGGTTCTCACAAAACTACCAGAAAACTGCAAAAAAGAGAAGCGAGTCGGCCTTCGTTGGCTGAGCACCATGAGGAGAACGTTACTATGTCAAACGTGACGGCGGAACTGGTGTGTGGATGTTCGTGCGACTGTGTTCGTCGGCGTGTGCGCTTGCGTAAATTAATGAACGAGCGCGTGTTTCGTGTACAATAAACGATCGCGAGCAAAGCAATGACCCCGCGGATGCGAACAAAGAGAATGTGAACGCAGAACGGCGGTTTCCTGTTCAGCTTTAGATTATAGCGAGCGGAGAGAAGAGAGGGGATGTAATCTTCTAAAAACCGCAGGAGGTCAGTAGGAATGACAGGAAAGCTAATTGTGTGGACAAATTGTAACTATGTGTATATGACAGCCCACTGTAATATTACTTATCTTATATCGCTTCAGTTTTAAGTGGGATTCAAAGGGCAATATTTTGTGAAAACTTCATCCAAGCTATCTCTGTAGTCAGTGCAAATCTTAACCAGTGAAATGTAAAAGGGTGAAACCAATGACTGACATGGGCCATGTCGCGTTACAGTAGCTGTCGATCGCTCTGGAGGCCAGAGCTGCAGCTCTTGGACACTTTCGCTGGCTCTGCACTGAGTCCTGGACACGTCACACTCTGCTGTTTATCTGTATCTCTCTTTCTCCTCAGGGCTTCATGTCTCATTTCCAGGCATGCTGGACATAAAACAATAAACCAGCCCTGAATCCCTTATTATGGGTATGTATCCTGGGTGTTAATAAAACAGTAGCTGAGGTTTTACGTCAGAAAGTAGAACGGACTCGAAGTCCAGACAAGCTCCTTGGACTGCGGGCTGTCGCCTCCTTCATCCTCACCCCTTTTTACACTATTTGAGAGCCAGGCTGAAGTAAACAAACCTTGTGTATTCATGTACATTTTCAGGGATGTAAATATCGAAGCAATGTTTTTGGGCTTTAGTCGAAATAAACTTTTCTTTGGTCACAATCATCTGCCGGACAGAAAATCAGCCACTGAGTGAAACGGAAAGTTACTGTACAGAGAATCTACATGTAAGCGTATTTGTGTTAATACTGTATCAGTGTACACTGTAATGTACATTTATGACCACTTGTATAGAGAAATATTAGTATTGTATAAGATTTATATGATGTGTTATTGTATAGAACAGAGCAGAATCTGTATTAAAAAGGTGATCTATCTAAAAATGGAACCATCTCAGCTCAACCATCTCTGTTTGTTACTCCATGATCTCTGACAGGAAGTCATCTAGTATTTATGTATGATTATGTCTGGGTGGGTGCATTTCTGTTTCTATTTTATACACATAACTGAAATAACAAAAAGAAAAAAAAGGCTTTTCTAACTTGCAAAACCATGAAGCATTATAATTCTGCCTTAACAACCCAAGTCATTTAAAAAATTATACAGAGATGTAGGGTGGTGTGTAAATATTAGCACATGCCAATTTGTTGGGCCTTTAAAAAGAAAGTTTGGCCACTGGTCTTACAGCACTTCCCGGGAGCTGCTTTGATTAATCCTGCTCCAAGTGACCTGGGATTTCCTCCATATCTCATCCTTCGCACCTTACCTTCCAAACCTGTCTCTCTTTCTTCCAGCTGTCCGTGCCTTTTCTACATCTCCCGTTCCCACTCCCTGTTCCTCTGATCCCTAAATTTAGAAACCCCGTCCCAGATACTTGCAGTATTTAGTGCTGACTGCGGTGAACCCCCGCTCCGTCTCGCTGTGATGTGACAACTGTGCTAATCACCGATGGTAATGAGGAAGAAACTTGTTAGTCAGGTAAACATCTGTCGAGGCAGCTCGGCCTCTCCGTGTTGACACTTCATTTTCTTACTATTCAAAAACAAACCTGCCCGCGTACGTGGGCGTGAATGTTCGCCGCCTCTGTTTGCTCAGAGAATGGGCGCTGCACATTCCTCCATCCCGCTGCCGTAATCTCATCAGCGCGCTCCCCCCTCCACACCCCCATTTCCTCCCCTGGTTCTCCTTCTTCTTTATTCCGCCCGTCCGCATCTCTCTCATCTCTTATCCACACTCGGGCCTCCCAGAACAAAGCGGGGAACAGCTGCAGCGTCTGTGAAGGAAGGAAAGTCACCTTGGAGGAATGACGGATGAACAAAAAACGGGGGAGAGTGACGGGGGGAGCGGGAGAAGAGGGGAGGCAGATTAGGAGGAAAGGAGGCCTAGAGTGAGTGGATGCTGGCACTGGAACACGGTATGACTAATAAAGGGACAGCACTGCATCACTGCAGAGATGCATTAGAAGAGAAAAACAAATACTAATGGTAAGTGCAGAATGATTAGAACAACCTGCCCAGATTCCCATCTGTCTGTCTGTCCCAGCCTGTGATCTCATACTGTGATGATGATGATGAGGGTGATGGTGAACTCAAAAAAGCCTTGCACTGGTAACTTCGTCCCTCCTTTGTCATTAATGGTGAACCGTCCATCTGAAGCGACACATCAGACAACGTGATCAGAGCTTGATTACTGGAACGACAACAGACGCACTCTGTCTCCAGTAAGTATTTGATGTAAACGTTTAATTAGCCCAGTTGACTTTTAATGGCCCTTCAAAAATATAGAAAACTGTAAACAAGACTGGATATGCACGTCCATAGTGTAAATAAAAGTAGTGTCGTTATTTTAGTTTAACAAATAATTTTTATTTGTTTATTTTGATTGTCGTTTTTGTAAATATTGAATAATTCCTGTAAAATGAATCTAAACACAGCTGCTACGTTTTACTTCATAACAACCGGGGCTTTAAAGGCACCGATGTCGCCACCTTGTGTTAAAACGTTATAAAATGCAATGCGACTTTCTAGTAATCTACATTTGATTTACAAATGACTATATCGTTTGTTTTTATATATAATTACATCATAATTACAGTACTAACATCAGACCTTTATCTCAGGCTATTTTATGTGAGTGGCATTAGAAAGTTCCTTGTTCCCTAAGCTAACGTAGCCCGTGATACTTCGCTAGAGACATGCTCGGATGAGGAGAAGCACACATTAGCAACAACAAAACATACAACACATGTTTAGTATATCAACCGTCCTCCGCCGTGAAGTCGTCGGCTCGCCGAAATAGCTCAGTTGGGAGAGCGTTAGACTGAAGATCTAAAGGTCCCTGGTTCGATCCCGGGTTTCGGCAGTCTGGAGGAAATCGTTTTGGGGTTTGATTTTCAGACCAGTAGCTCATTGTCACTTAATAAAACACATTTTGCAGCCTTTTATATATATATTGTATCAGCGACCCTGCAGGCTACAAGAGTTTATAACAGTCCTGCACCAAACAGAAGGGTAGGATCAATCGTCCACGTGTTCAGGTAAGCTTTGATTACACTGGGAATTTATAGTAAAACGCATGAGGTCTAATCTTTTCTATGGGTTAAGGCTCATGTGAATAATAATAATGGATCGACTTTACATTTAATGTAATTTCAAGAATTTAGTTTACGTCCCCGACTACAACGACCGAGCATCGACTTCACGACAGCACAATGAACTTTTTGGTGCTTTATGGGATTATGTCTTCGGTAAACTCGGATCCGTAGATCGTAGCCTTTTAGGAGAAATACTATAACTATCATAAATATGTCGTTATTTTTTATCACACTGTTTAAAAAATTGTGTTGCTGTCAAAAAGAAAGGGCTTTAATGAACTGAGCACAGCCGTAAAGTAACCAGAACAGTTCACACAACGTGCCACCAGGTGGCGCTGTAGTCACGCGAATCATCATTCAAAATGTCTCAAACATTCAAAATGTCTGCTCGCAGGTGCTCCGTTAACCATACAGGTAAAATACACAGTCAGCATTAAAACTGATTTCTTGGTGTCACCTTCGGATACATGATGTAATCATATTTTTATTAAGATTTGTATTACTGAATAATTTATATGACGACACAGTGTTTATAAACATATTAATTTGTCTCTTTTTAAAATACTCCTTACTAGACCTGTTTTTTAACACATTCTATTTTTTTGGCAACAGTGCAGCAGGTAAAACATAACTCCTTGATTTATTTACACCTGCTTCCCAAGAGGCGCTGAACCCATTGCACTCCGAACATGAAATGACGCAATGTTTTGTTTGTGCGTGTGTGTGTTTGTGAAGCAGGCAGTGTTTGAACTTTTTATCATCAGAACTCACATCAGCTCTATTTATAGTAACAGTTACAGATGTTTTTTCCCCAATAACCTTAAATTCCCTCATACACAGCAGCTAAATGGGCGAATGGGCAACTTTTGTGGGACCATAGGCCATAATTATTTCATCATTATCAGGACAATGGAGGATAAGGTCTTGTGGCTGGGGCGCTGATGGGTGCGTCACCTGGATGAAGTCGGAAGCTTATCTTACAAATCCTTGAGTTTATTGACGCATGGCTACAGTGAAGCTGACTTGTAACTGACTGCATGATTCACCTACAGCTCACCACAACGTGAATACTTAATTTTGAACACCACTTTGTGGTCATCTGCCAACTTTAAAGGGACTTTCGAGGCTTTTGAGTTAATAAGTGGCTGTGACAAAAACCCACCTTTAAACCAGTGTTTCATTTCATGTTTTCCAGCGTACGGGTGAACAGGTGAGCCTGCAGTGCACGTACACGTAGACTCTGTGCTGCGCTTTTCATCGCGTGACAACACGCTGTGGACGTACAGAGGGCTCGTTGTTTCGGCTGCTCAGCCTGGTGCTTGGCCGGCACAAGATCGCCGCCTCAGCAGTTATACGGAGTTCATATGTCAGCGCTGCAAAGCGCGAGGACAGGCTGAACTCTGTGCACGCGCTCAGAATAGACCTACTTCCTACTTCCTGCTTCCTCTTTCCAGGCCTCAGATCGTGTCTGCAGCCTGCAGCCCGAAGGGACGTCACAGCGCCGGTAAACTTTGAACAGGGCGACCGGCGCCTCAGAGGGACCCGCGAACCCGAGTTGGAGGAAGTGACAGACGTGTGCGTGCAACGCGTGTGGTTGCTTAGGAACGCGTTGTTGTCAGGTTCCCGCTCACACACGCGCGCACACACAAAGGCCCGTCTGATTCCCTCCCGTCAGGAAACAATGGGGCCTCTCTACCTGTTTAAGTCCCACATGTCCTGGACAGCTCACACTCAGCTGCTGTGTCACCGCAGCACAAACAGAGAGTTCCATTTAAAGGCAGCTATCTATGCAGACTCTGAGACTTCCTTTATCTGTCACTGCCAAACATGGGGACAGCTGATAAGTAAATGTCATGTAAGTATTGTATTATATAATATTTGCTATCGTCCACCCAATCGTCACGTACTGTACGATGAGCCATGCTTTGATAGCCAGTCACTAGCGTACGGTGAAGTTCTCTGCGACGTTCCAGCTCTTAGTCTGTCCCGTTTCAGGCATCAGACAGGGAAACAGCCTTATATTGCGTGATGGGCTTATCTCACATCAAGTCACCTGTTCCTGGACTTTCCCTTTCCATTTTGCCCCATTGTCTTGAAAGTGAGACCTGTGCCTCTGGAGACGTGCCAGGTTTTGCTGGGATGTAATTGAGGCCTGAGTCGGCAGGAAGTTCAGTGGAATCAAGGTTTGCAATTATAGAATAGCTCCGGTGTTTCCTGTCAGCAACAAACAATGGAGTGAAACCCGGGGCTGTGTCCTGTTTGCAGGATCAGCGCAGGTCTCATTCTTCTGTTTGCTTTATAGATTTTAGCTTTCTCAGGTCAAGTGTGTAGTTATGAAGTCAAGCGTTCCTTACGTTGCTTCAGCCTGTCTGGTTACTGCATCCACGACCTCACAAATAAACCCCAGGTTTTTGTCTTTTACTGTTAGTAGTCGTGCTGTTTCTGCTGATGTTGTTTAGACTTGCTTTTTGTTTTGTTTCTGTGGGTTTCCACGTCGGCGTTTTTCCAAACCACACCTCTGGAAAACTGGGGAGATGCCAGAAGGTGCGTTTGAAGCTCCTCTGGACTCCCGGCCCACGCATCCTCCAGGCCAACGCTGCCATAGAAGTGTAGCTGCACGTACGGCCGTGCTTTGGTCAAACGCCCTCTCCTCTCTCGCTTTTGACTCCAGTGTAACGCGAGCCGGTGGACTGCGTGCCACAAAGGTGCGCGGTGGAAACGGGAGGAAGAATTCCCACAGACGACTGGCTCGCTACGTCTTTATTTATAGAACGGTAATTAAGCCCAAAACGAGCGCCAGCACTGTGTGGTTGGTTACTGTTGCCGTGACCCGTGGATCAACACGTTCCTCCCGTAACCGTGTCCCGTCGCCGGACGCCCGGCTAATGTGTTGTCGAGGTGCACGTACGCGGCCAGAGAGAGAGAGAGAGACTCTTAATCAGCGCTGACTCCAGTGAAAAGAAGAGGCAGGATAACCAATGGATGATGCCTCTTAGTCCTCTGATGACAGGGATGCTGCACGATGCTCGGAGTCTGCTGTTTGAGGGGATGGAGGACGCTGGGCCGTCATCTGCTAAACACCTGTGGCCGACGGGGAGTCGCCCACTCACGACATTAAGCGTGGCAGGACTGTCAGCTCAGCACAGATAGCGCTCGCTAAACACCAGGTGAAGCAAGCGCCTGTTGGCCCGGCCGCTAATCATCCTGCTCCCTCTCTGTGTTTATGTGGACCTAATGTCATGTATCCACTGGCTGTTTACACAGATAAGACGGGGAATGAGGGAGAGAGTTGAACCCGGAGCTCGGTCGCTGTATGTTTGGCTGAAGGGTCCTCGACTGCACCGCTGCAGACAGAAATTCATTGTCCCATGAAGGAGACCGTCCAAGTGCAAATTCAGTGTCATATGTAGTAAATAGTGGTTATTTCTATTTTGAATTGTGAATCAATCAGCTCGGCTCAGACGCCGCCTGGTTTTAGATTACCGCATCCCTGCACCTCAGATCGCAAGGTGACGGGGTTAAGATGAATAAGTGAGGTGCTCGGACCCTGTGACTCACGCACAGACCCACACTATCATGTAACACCCGCATCTCCTCTTACTATTCTAGTCAGTAAAACCTGTGGTGTGTAGCTGGATGCACCAAACACATTCAGTAATAGTATCGAGCTGCTAATATTAATTCAGTTGTGTTTATTATTTAATTGGATTTAATTAGATTTTGCCTCTGATTTACTCATACTCATTTTAGAGGTACAGTATCTTCATTACCGAACTCACACTGACGACAATGATGAGACGGACCCACAGCGACCACAGCTTCATGCTTCCGTCCCGTGTGATGGTTAATCTGAGCCAGTCATTATCCTCAGCCCTGTCTTACACATAATTACCCTTCACAACAAGTCTCTCATCCTCTCTCATTGAGGGAAGAATAAATGCTCCTCCGGGCCTCTCCTCATTCCTCGGCCTCCGTCGGCGTGTCCGCCGCCGCGGGCCGGGCCGTGGCACGTGTTAGGCATGCGGCTGATCCCCCGCTCGCGCGTACGTCTGTGCCTGGCGACGCCTGGCTGCGTTCCACGCCTTCCGACCTCCGCTGACACGCCCGCTCAGCTCGCCGCGGAGGATTAACAGGCCGGGGGCCTGTTGTTCGCCGAGCTCAGACACAGGAACACGCGTGTTGCCTGCTCTGCACACGTCTGCGTCTCATTTTTCATGTTTAGTGTCTTTAGGGCCCTGCTGTGACTAAACAAGTGGACGCTGGGTGTTGACGCTGGCTGCTGACTAGATGTTTGACAGCTCATTCTTCACCTCTGTCTCATGTAAGTGAGACTCTTTCTTGCGGACGCCTGTGTGAGTCTGCGTGAGTAGACGGCTTTAACGAAGAGATATAAAAAACGAAGAATGAAGGTCATCCATGTGTTAATAGCCTCACTTTGATCTCTCTACCTCTCTCTCTCTCTCTCTCTCTCTCTCTCTCTCTCTCTCTCTTTCAAGGCCCCTGTGGTCTGCTTTGAAATAGGTCAAATGTTTATTAATGGTCTAGTTGGCCACACTTGCGGCCATGATGAAAGAGCATCCAGCGCAGAGAGGTGCCAAAAGGATATAAATGCTCACCACAGCAAGCTGTCGTAGACTTGGACTTGTTTATACGAATGAGCAGTGGCAGAAATCGGTGTAACAGGTGAAAAAGGCGAGTTTGAGGGCAGAACCCAGCTCACGTCCACACACAGCGTCCATCACTCCTCATTTGGTGCCTTATAGAAGTGAGTGCAGGTTCTCCTTGGGGCTTCGCATGTTGTCTTAATGGGCCCTTCCTCTCTAGCAGATATTTAAGTGGTCCTCATCGAGGGTTAATTGTCTGTCAGCCTGTAATTTACAGCTCTTTGTCTCCTACTAAAGACCTGTGCTGTTTTTAGCATCGTCTCTGGATGTTCCTTCCCCCACGTTCTAGGCTGTTCCTTCGTATCCCCAGCTTCTCACTAATAGTTTACGCTCAGAAAACCCCCTCCCAGCAGATGTTCTGTCCCCACCAGGAAGAACTTACACAACGCAGTAGGTGGATAACGTGGATCAGCTCATGTCAGAATCTCCTCCCATCGGTGCCTCATTGTAACTCGGTGTCGCCGTTTGTTTTAACGCTATGAGCCTCTTTTCTCCTCTCTCGGAGCAGAGGGCCAAATGCCAAGCAGCTTTACACGCACTGTCCCTTTTATTTCACCCTTTCTCTTCATTGTCATCTCTGGCCTCCTTTTGTCTGATCTCTTTCTTGATCTCTGGGATTTGCTGCTAGTCATGATAGTGGGGTCTGGGGTCAGGGTTATGCAACCCTGGGATTATTCCATGGGACGAATGGAGTCTGACAGGCTGAAACCACAGTACAGTGGCCCAAGGTTCAGGCACTGCCCCGTACAGCTGGTTGGAGGAGAGAACACACCTGATTTTTCCTTTTGGCAGCTCAATAATAGATGTGTGTTTACCCGAGCGTCTGATGTAAAGATGCTTGCTTAGTTCTTGTGGAGGATTTACCTAATATCCACATGTAATCTGGTTACCTAACTCAATCCCATTTTACCTTCCTCTCATTCTGGTTTGGTTGTTTTGACAGAGTCGCTGATCTTCTACACACATGGATAAGTGAGTCATTGCACTTGGTCTATTCTGGCCTAGATCCCAGTGCCCTTGGGATTCCCATAAACCCCTCCTGCCACTAAGGCTCACTGGGTCCAGTTTCCTTTGGCATCAAAAAGCGACAGTAAGACAGCAACAAATGATGGGAGTATTTAAAGAGGACCGGCTGAGGTCTCACACTAGCTGGTGTTTGTTACCCTGTCACTTTCTCAGATACGTCAAACCTTGTTAATTGATCCAGTATTTGGCCGACCTGCTGCCAGTTGCTCCTACAGTCCCATATAGCTACTTAAGTTGGTGTCTCTCAAGCTAAAGTGACTTCAACCAACAGTAAACATCTCTGCATAATCCATAAATGAATTCAACTGTACAATTATTGGACAAGTGTTTCTTGAATACGTCTCTTTAAAGCTTTTTTCAGCTAAATAATAAAAACACCTAAATGTCACGCACCAGCTAGCAACAAGAGAAAAGCTGAACTTATTGCTGAACTGTATTAAACTGCATTAGATTTGGCTGGTGGTAGTTAATAAACTGCCTGATCTGATTTTATTTCATATCCATCTGCGATGACTCAGGAATTACAGTGCAGTAAGACACACATGCCCCTTCAGTGCCTCTCCCTCACCCCCTCCTCCATCATCATCATCATCATCATTCTCACGCTGTCCTGGCCGCCTGCAGCAAAAAGCATCCAAGGTGATTTAATCTCCGGATGACCTCAGCCGGTCCTGGTACCGCGCTCCCACAGAAAGCCGGCGCCGCACGGCCGTCACAGGCACAGAATGTCGTTTACGCATTTACAACCACCTCCTCCACTCTGAGCGAAAATGCTGCAGTGTCTGCGCTACCTCGCTGGCATATGACTCTTTTCCTGCAGGAGCGTTTGTCACATCAGCTACTGGGGACCATTTGTCCAACTCAACGAATCTATGGACTGCCGGAAATTCGCAAACATGGGCCAGTCCGACTGACAGCGATGCTGCACTGTGTAAAGACAAGCAGCTTTTTATGCTGACCTACACAATAAAAAGAGAAAAACTAGAGTCATTGTATTAAAAGAAGCATCTCTTCATCCTTTATGACACAAATATATAAAACATCTTATACGTGTCATATTGACATACAGTATACCTGACATAATGACATAATAATTAGTGGTCCAGTACTATCTGTTCTCCACAGCTGCCTCTGTGACTCTACGTCTGTCTGGTATTTTTCCACTGGAGGAAGATGAGGGAGTGAAACCTTCGTCACAGTTGCCCAGGTTTGTGGTGATGCAAGTGAAGTAGAATTCTCTCTGCCTTCCTTCTTGGTTCTTTTCACCTGATATTACGCTGAGCCCGGCACTGCAGCGCTCTCTGTGCTTGGAAAATTCCACATTGCAGTAGAGAGCGAGCGAGAGAGAGAGAGAGATGCAGGAGGGACGAGAGAGGCAAAGGATGGGGATAATCTCGATTGGCTCAATTAGTGAATTGAGCTTTTTAGTTTGTCTTGCGAAGATGTTAACACTGAATAACACAAATACTGTGAGATAATATGACACAGGAGGCATCTGTGAACATCTGCAATAAGGAACAAGCGCAGATGTGGATGAGGAGAGGAAAGCATGACATGGCAAAAATGAAGAAAATGAATGCAAACAATGTATTTAATGGTTCTGTCTTATAAATGCTATGATTAGATAACATAACATAAGATTGACATAAGATGCAATATAACATAGAGGAAATATAAATATGGTATGGTTTACAATATATATAATGAATGCAGATATGTTTGAGGTCAGAATAGGAGATTGTGTATCTGACACAGCATAGCGATAAAGGCAGGTCTAGATACAGAGCGACAGACGGGTGTATAGCTGAATGGTGCAGGCTCTGCAGAAGCGTGCACCTACAGCCACGTGCTGTGAGAATAAGCAGAAAATCAGAGCAGCACTCTGCACGCTGCTTAGAGCTGGCACCCACACCCCCACCTACGTCCAGACTGCATGCATCGCACCGAAGCGTATGGTGGTGGAAGGCGTCTGTCTCAGCGTAGCTGCACCAGCCTGGCACATTATTATGATGTTTGTAGAGGACAAGCGGCTAACAAAGAAAGTGCCACAGAGCAGACGTCACAGAGTTTCAAATCAATCACTGGGCCTCGGGGACCTGGTCCCCGCAGATTGATTCAAAGCCACTGGTGCAATGTGTTATTGACCATCAACCCACACTTTAGAGCTGGAATGACAAGTAGATGGAAAACTAGGCAGGACTGAGACACGTGAATGGGATGCATGTGTGCTGAGCCCATTTTATTCACTCCATATTCTTTGGCACTCCTATTTCTAATTAGGCTGGAACCTCAGTGTCACCTTCTGCTTTATGGGAGCCCTGTTTTAGGCTAATTTAATTTGCTGCAGGGATGTTTGGAGCTGCTGTTTGACTCAGCACTTGGTTTGTTTAAGAAAATGAGCAACCATTTATGAGGAACAGGAACAAGAACAGTGTCTCTGATTCAGATGCACACTCAAAATACATTGTCTTAAGTTTAATGATTTATATATCTATACTTAAGTTTTTCCTGATACCTCATAAACTCTGAGACCCTGGTGGGAAACTTGTAAACTTGCAGCCCTGGACGACATCCCAGATCTAAATAGCATTAGATTTGGCAGTTACGTGTTACCAAGCTCTGTACTTACTTGTACTTTAGTTTTTCAATCAGAACCGGACGTTTGGGGAATGCAGGGGAGCTCTCACAGTGCTGCGCTATAACTCTTCCCTGTCAGCAGCACAGGGAACGCATGAACCCAGTCCTCTCCCTCCCTCGAACCCAGATGCTGTTTTCAGAATCAACTAGGGGAAACAAATGGTTGCACATTCTCAAGACGGGAACCAAACTCTGTTTCACATCCATTTCACCAGGAATCGTAAATTATTGCTATTATCCAGCAAAAAAAGCCAATGTAAACATAGGATTAATAGCAGACCAGTTTAAAGCAGTTCTCAAAGAGAGATATTGATGGTTTCTCACCCTGCTAGCTCCTATCAGTGGTATTGACTTACTGGTCGGCCTGGGTGATAATTAGAAACTACTACAACTAGTGCTGGTCAGTTTGCTTTAGTCCATGTTGGTAACTATTTATGACCAAAGATGTGCGGCTGCAGCAAACCACAGTATAGTGAGCTCCACATTAGCACATAGCACCAATATTAGTGACAACACAGTGTTGCACACTTTATTGTAACTCTTTTTTATCTAGTTTTATCTGAAAGAGTAATGGCAATGACCTTTGAACTCATCTGACGCGAGGCCGTGAGCTTGCGTGTGAATGTGCAGGGCCACCGCCGCAGAACAATCTGTACTCTGTGTCCATGTCATGAGGTTCAGATACAGTCAGCGTGGATTTGTCAGACTGTTATATAACAGCGCACTTACTGAAGAAACTTTTTTTTTTCCCCACCCAACTTCCCTTAACTGAAACGCACAGAGCTGTCCATGCACATGCAGGTATGCAAATACAGGGAGAGCCACATGCTGTCATGAAAACGTAACCATAACTGGTCTATTACATTCAAGGATCTCTTTAAAGTTAGTCCCTCAGTTGTAGAAAAGTGTCCACATTCCCTCACATAGCAGCGACATGTGAGGAAACTCCAAAAGCCCCTCCATCTGCAGACTGAAAACACGCTGTCTGCGGCCAGCGGAACGCGGAGGAGTGGCTGATCTGACTTTCAGCAGATGCTGTTTACTCCATTTTCCTGGAAAGAAAAAAAAAAAAAGCTGCTGCAGCCCAAAGTGTGCTCGACTCCAGCGTGGGTCGTTCTTATAGGGTTTGCACGTGAGAAGAGCCCAAGCTGCATGTATCACCGGCCTCCAACGCAAAAGAACCAATGGAGATTTTTATCTCTTTTATACTTAGCCGAATTCAGAAGATAAACAATTGCACGTCCCGAATGCAAAACCTGACAGCATCCGTCCGACTTCCATTTCACTACAGTACCTTTATTTCCATTTTCTCAGCAGGCAGAAACTGGGGAATAGGTCACTGCTTGCGTTTTATCCATGAGTACTCCCATGTGACCCAATGAACTTCCATTTCATGGAAGTCCTTGAATGGTAAATGGCTCCACGCTCTGTTTGTGTTGGGCCGAGCCTTCGACGTGCATGAGCCTGAGCTTGTGTGAGTGCATGCGTGTCTGGGCCCGACAACCATAATATTAGGGTTCCCAGGTTTTGGCAGTCCTGCGGCTGGCAACACGTGCCCGCTTATATAACACGTGTGGCCTTAGGAGGAGTGTTGTTGTGTAGGTCGCTGCATACTTTGCTCATGTGGAACTGGTTAATGCACAGTGAACCGCTGGGAGAAACGCAGAGCAGAGTAACAACACAGATCACGTCACTTCGACTGATTTGCTCACTTTGCGCGGGCCGTGTTCATCAGACAGTTCATTCAGAGAGCGTTTCAGTTCAAAGGGGACTATTTCCACCTTTTTGTTTCTTTTGACAAAACAGCAGGGAGCTCAACAGAGACAGCGCCACATTTAGGTTGTGAGGTTGGAAACCCTGTTTTGTTTTGCTTGAGAGTCTCCACCCACCAAGCTTTCCAGGCATGAAGGATGATGATGCATCCTGTCAGTGTTGGACCGAATCCCAATGTGAGATGACGTTGCTAATAAGCAGGGTGTGTGCTTTTATATTGCAATAAACCAAATTGAGTTTCTACGGAGTTTGTTTTCTCTACACCAGGCCTGTGTGTTGCAGTGACTAAGATGAGAACCAAAGGGATTTCCTGGCTTTTGTGACCACACTGCTGATGTTTTCCCAATGCTGGGAAGTTGTAGTTGTGCTTGTCCTTCTCAAATTTGGCTGTAAGTCATTATATTCATGGTGGGAATTTGTGCTTACGGCCTTGCTTTCGTTTGTCCCTCTATTTGTGTGTGGCCATGTGTAAGTGTTGCTCGCAGGAAACCATAGGAGTGTAGTGGCGTGCTACTAAATACAGGAGGCGTTGACAGCTATTTGGACTTTGGGTGCAGTGAGAAGTCACAGAACAGGAATTAGGATGGTGAGAGGCAACTTTGTTTGATTAAAGGAAAACAATCTGTAATTTAACACCTCAGACCTCAACCACCCTGACGGAAACGATATCCTGTTACAGCCACAAATATTGCCCATTATTCTTTTATTTAAGGCATTTCCATCATTTGTTAACGGAATCATACATCATAATTGTGAAACTTGTAAAGACAAAATGGTCTCAGCATGTCAAAGGTGTTCCAGGAGTGTAGACAGGATATATGAAGTGTGTGAAAGGTTGCTCCAGCTATAGATACACTCAGCGATTCCCTGCCAACAACAATACATTCTGGTCCAGTCTGGTAGTGAGTCAGATGGGATGTCGGGCAGGAGAGAGACACGTGCATGAAACTTATTTCAGCCGCTTGGAAATTATCCAAAGACCTTATACAGGCAGTTTCTGGCCACCTGGACGAGACACTGGGTGCACGGCGTGTGACCCAATTATTTGGTGGAGATCGAGAATCAAAGGTATAACTGGAGGGAGGAGTGTGTAAGGATCTAAGATGTGTAACAGGCACTAGACAGGCTTCACACGACCTTGATATGTGTGCCGCTGTTCGTGAAGAATAACAAAATAAAATATTGAAATATTTTGTGTTTTTATTTTATTCTTGCTGGGAATAGTAATAATAACGTCCAGAACATGTCTGCATCTCCTCTATTACTACATCTCAGTATGTCTTCACGCGCTGCCCACATACGCATCGTCCTCTTGAGCCTGTTCCCATGGTGATGTGTTTCTGTAGGACTCGCGCTGATCCACTGACTGTATAACTGGGCCATGTAAGAACTGGACCACACAATGGACAGCAACATGAAGCATGGCACTCACTCAATCATCCCTCACGTTATAACGTGACTTTTTACATGTAGCTGTTCTGAGGGTCGCTTTTATGGAAGGCCGACCCTGTAGCGCTGTTTCCTTAAAGCCCAACAATGCCAAACATTACAACCATCTGGCTCTGGATTGCAGGGGTTTACCTCCACTTGGAAGGGGTTTTCCTGCCTACTCTGGTGGAAACAATACAGTCAACATTATGCTTCAAAGTTCGAAGAAGAAACGTTGACACAGGAAGTTATGACGCTGTAATGGATCACCTATTCATTGTATATTGCAGGGACACGTCATTTATGATTGCTATCATTGCTATCCTGGAAATCAGAATCTATCATGTTCAGCATGGACTAATAAAAAGATTTAGTTTTTGTGTCACTGTTGCTTTTGTTAAACTTTTGTGAAGCAAACTCACGTTTTGTGTCTGCTTTTGTGACCGAGGGGGGAAATTACAAAAGCCAGAGTCTTAAATGTCAGTGTTCTTACATTGACGACTTGGAACAAGGTTCGGACAAAGCAGGTAACGATCGTGTTTTACAATCATGCAGTCACTAGATTGTAATCAGATGAGCCTGTTTACCGGTGGAATCTGCAGGAGGGAAACAACAGTCACGTTGTGACTTCCTCCATTTCCCTGCTGTCTACTCGTTACTGTTGTTTCCTAATAGATGTGCATGAGCATCTGTGGGTGGTGCGGTAAACAAGGATGCCTTTGACCTGGCACCGGGTGTCTCTATCAAAACACTTTACTTCTCTTTGTGGCTCATAGCCTAAATAAAGGAGCAAATCAGCCCATCCCCTCGTGGCAAGCTGTCAAACTCACCCATGTTTTTGCTTCCTCACGTGTCAGTGGACGAGGGGGAGGGCTCACGGGCTGCTACAGTGTGGGTTGTCAGATTGGGAGAACAAAAAAGTTGTGGGTTCCCCCACAAAAGAGTTTTAACATACATTTTTCCTTACACTCCTATCATTTACCCCTTTATTTAATCTGTACTTTAAGTGCCGGTTGTTTACAGAGGTGTCTTCAGCTGAAGCGCTCTCAAGTTACACCACCTCAATAATAGTCTGTTACATGTTTACGTGATTAGGCCATACATTTCCAATGAGCTGACCTTGTCCACAATACATGGCATAAAAATACCAGTGAGACCATACAATAATAAAATTTATCCATAGACAAATTGGGTCAAACCACAGACAGACGACTGATGGGCTAGACTGACGGCTAAGCTCATGCTGGTAAAGGACAGAGTGAGATGGGTCACACTCTCACGGTCTCATCATACAAGGTAGCTGATGTATTTAAAAATTGGAAAATAGCAGGGTGATATAAAAATGTTTAGAGCCACCACTTGTCTACTTGGATGGTAGAAAGCCGCACAGTTCTGAGTGCATAGTACTCGGAGAAGGTTGCTGGAGATTGCATCACTAGTTTGTCTAATACAGTAGCTGGGCTTAGGTCCCTGTGACCAATTGTTCTGGGGAATAGACCCGAGAGATGAGTAGCAAAGCTGACGTATCAGCAAAACGACAGTGACTCAGCTAGAATGCTGATAAGTCCTACAAATGAACGCTCACTTCATATTATATTTTATGTATATAAGAATAAGAATAAGAATAAAAAAGCCTTTAATAGTCCCATTTAATAGTATATATTTCTGCATGTGATCCCACTGAGGCTTTCAGCTTCGTTCACACCGTCAGTAACAAGGATTTCTCTTTTGCAGTCTCCATATACACATCAGATAGGTCATCGAACCACAGTCGGCCTTGATGCCTGTATGTGTTGTTGTGGCCAAGTACAGCCCTGCAACACAAAAATCCTGTGACCCCAAAAGACCACACAGACCTGTAAAATGAGACACCTGTAGAACGGTTATCAGTAAGAAAACACTCGGCACACGTCACTTCTTGACATTTTGGGTTCCTGCCATATCATCTTACAGGTCCTCTTGACTGTACGCTCTGTTTCAGGCCAATATATTTAATATATAGACTAGTCTCTACTGGTAAAACAGAAATTCAGCCTGGCTCATTTTTATAGCTGGGATATAAACAAACCTGAAAATGATTAAAATGAGATGTACAATGCAAATTACCTCTTGCCTCTACTTTGTTCCACAATTTGCCTAAAAAGATATGTGTACAAGAGCAAACCGGAAGCTGCAAACTGAGAATAATGAAGCTTGCAAGTACATAAAAAAGCCCTCAGTCTTGTGTTTTTGTGTCTAGTATTTTTCCTGTTATCCCCTCCCCCCTAATTTCTCTCCTTCCTCTTTGTTTGCTTGATCCTCTCCTAGGTGCCTTGTCTCCTCCCAGCGACAGCCGCGGCCCTGTGATTGGCTGCTCGTCTGGAGGGGGAGGGGCCTAGGCTGCTTTTCTGCTCTGGGGCTCAGTTCAGTTGTCACTTTCGCAAACAGCCCCACAACGGAGGGCTACGGACCCGCACGGCCCTTTAAAAAGGCTAAAGCTAGCCTCTAAACCCGTCGAAGTAGCCTTTTTCCCACACGTCCAAACACGGCGGTAGCTCGTCCCACTGGAATAGATTCATAATTTGTCCTCCGGCGAGGGATAGCGAGAGAACAGGGCATTTTGACTGTGTCCTTCCTGTTCGGCTCAGCTCTTTGTTTTTCAGCGCTTCGCTCGAGCAGGCGACCAGTAGCGCCCCCGCGCGAGCCAACCGGAAAGAGCCCAAGGATAGGGAGCCCGGCGAGCGGCCGAGCCTCTTGCCTCCCGTGCGACGTGGGTCCGACTTGCTCAGCAGTCCGATGCGGAGTGAGGATGAGCCCCGCTCTGGAAGCCCTCATGCAGGCGGACGGGACTCCTTTTCCCGGGAAAGGGGTGATGCTTGAGCCCTTCGTGCACCAGGTGGGGGGCCACTCCTGCGTGCTGCGGTTCGGGGAGCAAACTATCTGTAAGCCCCTCATCCCGCGGGAGCACCAGTTCTACAAGAACCTGCCCCCGGACATGAGGAAGTTCACCCCTCAGTATAAAGGTAAGGATCCACCAAAGGCCTGCAGGAAGAGTCGATCGTGAGTCATGTTTATGCAACTGTCCTTAAACTCAGCATCTGCTAACAGCTAACGGGTCATCTTCGGTGCATTTCACGATACAAAGGGCAGCGATCTGTTTATTCAGAACAGAGTCCAGCGGCTGGAAATAGCTGCAAAGGGAAGCTACAATAGCCGCATATTACGACTGGTGTCATCCGGGGTTGGAGCAGTTGGCAGGATGGACAGCGTTCTGAATCCCAGCCTAGTTCCACGGATGGGTTTCAGGTAGCATCCCAGTTAATGGCCTGCTGCTGCCAGGATGATGAGTAGCCAGTCTTCTAGGTGCCGAGCTGGGCTTTAAAGATGGCTATGGTTTCAGAATGAGAGGGGATCAAAAATAAATGAGGCAGATCACCGGGGGCGTAATTCACTAGCTGGTTAGCGATAGTTCCAGCTCAGGTTCCAGGTTGTTAAAGAAACACGGACACATACACATTTTCACACACGCATGGTCTTAAATGGGATATTGTGTTTCCTTAATGCGTCCAGGCCTTCAGTTTCACGCACAGACAATTGCATGCAGTACATTCTGATACATATGTCTTAATGTGGCCTTGTGACGAAAATAAGGCACATGCCTGGTACCTGACTCCTCAGCAATGCAGCATGGGACTATAAAAAGACCTGGGATGGAGAGCAGTCAATGTAAGAGCGCTGATAGTGGACAGATTCAGTGCAAGTCATCAGGCAGAAACGTCCGACTGATGTATGAGACACTAGTGACAGGAAGTTTGTTAAACATTTTGATAAAGCATAATTGTCACATTTTTATTTCTGCTTTGAGTCAGATAATTTCTACAATAATAATAATAATAATTTGTTTCTCTTATTAAAAGATAGTACACGTAAAAAAATCCAAGGAACCCTAAAGGTTCGTGAGTGGACTACTAAGCTTTTAGCATATTCTAAGTCGATTTGTGCCATGAGCCTCCACTCATTACTATAGAATCGCGTCAGAGTGACTCACAAGTCCCGAGGCTGTGGTGGTAGTGACGGCGCAGCGTGGACAGCGCAGCCAGTCGGGCCCGGGTCTCGGGGCGTGGCTTACTGCAAGGCGGTGACGTCAGCGCAGGCTGCAGTAGAAACACGGAAGCGGCGTTTGCAGAACAGATTTTTAACACGGGCCCCGCAGGGTTGTGGTTTTCATTTAACACCACTTTCGTCGACAGGGCGTGTCTGTTTCGATGTGGCTGCTCTGTAATACGAATGCTACTATGTATCACGTGATGTGTCCGGGTACGTGCTACCGTCTGTCTTGATCTGTTTCGAACACTTTCCGCCTTCCTGTCTATGGTTTATCTGTATCAGATGCTGCCGCTGTGGTGTTTATTCTCAGTCCAACAGCTCCCCCACCCTGAAATACACAGGCCCTTGTAGGGACTTTTACTATGGGCTGGGGGGGTGTGGGGGTGGCTGTTTGTGGATCATGTCATAAATTAGCATTGGCGTTAAGGTACAGTATGTTACCTTAACCATTAAGATGATTCCAGAAACATCTGTTAGACTCATCTACCCTTGTTTGAGTAAATAAATGTGTTTATGCCGTGTGTATCCTGTTGATTATCTCTGCTCATGCTCTGTAAAATGAATGAATACGTTTGATGTAAATTGTTGCTGTTGTTGTGCATGTGTGGAAACGGAACTGGACATTATTCTACCGTCTTGGCTGACAGATCGAAAGTTTGTATGATGAGTTATTGTGTGGTTTATGAGGATGCTTTGACCTGGTTAATAAATGTCCTGCTGAAGTCGACTCTTTTCAGTCTTGTGTGGTTTTTCTTTGTCTTCCTTACTGACTGATATCATCACTTTGTTTCTTTGATATGAGTTGTTAATCTCAAATACTGAAATTTCTCGCTTTCTTCTCCCCTCTCTGTCGTTTTGTATGTTCTGTGAGTGTGTTTTTGTCTATGTCATTGTTTGAAATTTAGCAAGAAAAGTAGTAAAGATCACCTTCTTCTCACCCTTTTTAGGTGTGGTGTCGGTCAGTTTCGAGGAGGATGAAGAAGGGAACCTGTGCCTCATTGCCTACCCCCTCCACAGCGAATCTGGAGACCTAGAAAACAAGGATCCCTCAATAGACTGCGAGCCCAAGAGCAAGATGCTGAAGTGGAGCAAGAAGAAGCAGCCTGCGCTGCTTCTGGAGAACGACAACTACAGCAAAGAACGAGCCCGACACAGTCGCAAAGAAGACAAGATCATGAGGTGAGGACACAGCTGAACGCTCCAGCAGAGTACGTGTGTTGTCATGAGCGCCTTCTGTAGCGCTGCTGACATTCTGTCAACTTTTTTTTTGCAGTTACAACCGCGACGAGGTGCAACAGCAGCCGCAGGCGGAGGTTTTGTACTTCAGCCTGGAGAAAGGCAACGTGGTTCCTCAGATCAAACACAACCCCTGGAGTCTTAAATGTCACCAGCAGCAATTACAAAGGATGAAGGAGAACGCAAAGCACCGTAACCAATATAGTATCCTTCACTGTGGTTAAATGAAGTGGGCTTAGTTATTAATAAAAACACAAGAGTCTTGCATTTGTTCTTTTTGTTATTGTACAATCCTTAATGATCTTTCACAGAATTTATCCTCTTGGAGAACCTGACATGGCGCTATGCAGTACCATGTGTCTTAGACTTGAAGATGGGAACTCGCCAACACGGGGACGATGCAACAGAGGAGAAAAAAGCCAATCAAATCCGCAAATGTCAACAGAGCACATCTGCTTCCATTGGAGTGCGACTGTGTGGCATGCAGGTAGAAAAGCAGCTCAGCCGCTCTGCCCTGAAGTTTGTTTCGTATAATAAGCAGCATCGCGAGTTCTCATGTTTCCGTGTCCTCTGCAGGTTTACCAGTCCGACTCAGGCCAGCTGATGTTCATGAATAAGTACCACGGGCGTAAGCTGACCCTCGCGGGCTTTAAGGAGGCGCTCTACCAGTTCTTCCACAATGGCCGTCGCCTGCGTCGGGAGCTGCTCTCCCCCGTCCTCCGCAGGCTGCGGGAGATGCAAGCTGCTCTGGAGGCTTGCGAGTCCTACCGCTTCTACTCCAGCTCCCTCCTGATTATCTATGACGGAGACCCTCCCAGGGCTCCCACTAGACCCAGACACCGGGGTGGAGAGGAGGGTGACGAGGATGAGCCCTCAGATGAAGAGGAGGACGATGACGAAGCGGGAGGAGCCTTCAGTTTCCCTCGTTCCTCCTCTGGCGGCGGCGGTGCAGGCGTGGCCGGAGGGAGCAGCAACAGTGGCGGCGGGCGCTCGTCCCACAGCGCAGGAGACATCAGCAGCCCCATGGTGGACGTGCGCATGATCGACTTTGCCCACACCACCTGTCGGCACTATGGGGAAGACAGCGTGGTGCACGAAGGCCAGGACAGCGGTTTCATCTTTGGCCTCCAGAATCTCATCACGATAATCTCCCAGCTCGAGGATCACAGCACTGACTGAAGCTGCACAGGAGCCAAGATGGTCTGAATTTCAAAGCTGGCAAGGGCTCGCTGAGCTGGAAGCCTGCCAGCCCACGGTGCAAAGTCCTTACGCCAACACGCAGGTCTGAGCCTCCTCTGCTTGGATGGATCCTCAGACCCCGCAGCGTCAGGGGGGAGTCAGAGTGGGCGTCGTGCTCGCTCCCTTCTTGCTAGAGGACAGGGCCGCCTGTGCCCTTACTTGCACTTTTCTCCCTCTGAGACTGCTTCGGTTCTTGTCGTACATGGTAGAAAAATGGTTGCATGAGACGGAGGTCTGTCAGCGCAGGGACTCCTGTAGCATCGCAGCACGCACACCCTCCGCTCCTCTTCTGGTACCGCGAGACTCTTCATTAAGTTCTCTCCGAGAGAGAAAGATAAACGCAGAAGTAATTGAAGTGTAGTGGTAGGAGCCTGACATGGTGCTTTACCTGTGATAGTTTGTTTTTTTGTGGATGGAGTTGAGCTGCCCCAACAGAACAGCACATTATTAGTAGACTGTACATGCTGACCATGGCTGGCTAGGTCAGCTGCCTTGTAGAAATCCACACCTTACGCTTCTGATAAGGAAACTGTGTTTATTTGTATCTTTTAAGGCGCTTGGAACAGTGTTTGTGTCCGCTGGGCACTCGGATTTACACTTATAGGTGGAAGAACAAATTTCTTTAGGTCTAGAAGAAGGGACAGTTGTTCTCCCCTGTGCTTTTTTTCCTATAAACAAAATATTTTCTTGACAAGGGGATTGCAAAGGGGATAAGGTCCTTGTTTTGTCACTGTCTTTGTTCTTGTTGTTTTTATTTCTCCTTTTCATTCCTGAAGCTATGACTAAACAAAGAATATATTGATTTAAAACACTAGCTAAAAAGACTATATAGAAACTATTTATTTGAAAATATTGTTTAAAGGTTTTTATAATGGAAACTAGTACATTCCATATTGCCACTCTAAATGTTCTAATATCGACTTTGATTTGTTTTGTTACTACAAGAGTCAGTACTGCTCTTGTATACCTGTGTGTTAAGTGTCTTGGGAAATAAATGCATTCATTTGTGTTAAAAACTATTTTCTATATTGTGTCTGTTTACTGTGTGAAACCCTAAGAGTTCTGGTGAGGGTCAGACCGTGTGACTCAGAGTTCTTAGTTACTGTTACATTTGGCCTAATCAGAATGTGTTAACCAAGATAGACAATGTGTGTGTGTGTGGTGAACTTTTGGCATTTACTGGAAAAGGACTACAGACATGAGGAAAGGGAAACGTGAGCCGTGTCCTGCCACCAGATTTGCCAACAGGTGTCGGAAGAATGACGCAGCTTGGTTCCTTTTCTTTATATTTACTCTGCGTTTCTACTGCTGGGGAAAATGTCGACATGAGTTAAATTTTTTCATAGAAGTAAATGTGTGCTAGCTCTTATGTAATAACCAGAGGGTGTGACATTGTTTATGAGTAATCAGGAGGAAAATGTGGATGAGGTTGATTTTGGCTTGGTCCTGACACCATTGAAGGGTTCAAAGAGGTTCATTTGTTGCATCAGCCTTTAACAGTTTTCCCAAGGAGTTTAAGTGTAGTGAAGCCTAATTTTAATGGCAGAGACCCAGTGCTGTTAACTTCTGTGAATTTCCATAACTCAAACAAGAGAACAAGCTTTAGGCTTTTTTTTCTATTGTTTTTCCCAAATTTGCTCAAGACTGTAAATACTAAAACCACAAACCTCACCATCGCAGTTGCGCAGCTCGTCATTAAGCTGTTTAGTTGAGGGGTTTGGCTCTGTGTCCATCCGGTGGCGACACCAGCGGCGATGTGTGCTGGGCTCAGATTATACACTTCAAACATTACAAACCTCCATTAGAGCGCTTAGACTAAGCAGGAAGCATTAGCAGGTGTTAGCTGCCAGCTACAGGCACCAACAGCTCCACATCAGCAGCCTCACTATGAAACCTGGGAACCTAAAAGCGAAACCAGCAGCTTTGTATCCACGTAATCAGATGGAGGAAACTATGACTAGAATGTAGCATCACACACCTGTTTCAGATGCAGGTTGAGCTGCCTGAAAGCTACATGATAGCAGACACATGTACTGAAGTGGGTAAATAAACCCACGGGTTGAATTGGTGTTTGTTTATATGTGAAATTTAAAAAAAACGTTCTTGGAGCGACGACTGCGCGAGGCACGAGATGAGAGAGATTATCTTTTTCTCTTTTCAGATCTAAAAATATCTGAACATTCTCTCCTCATCTGCTGCTGAAATCTGCAAAACAGATTTAGCTCAATATGCTTTGCTCCATCGTGGCATTAGCTCAGATGTCCCCTTGGTTTTTATGATGAAGCTTAAAAACATATTTAATTTCAGAACAATATTAATAATCAGTCCCAGAAATTGGATATTTTTCCTTTTTTCTGATGTGCGTGACCGCCATCGGATGATTTGATGATTAGGCTTGTTTTTCTGTGTTGTGTCTGTGTTGTGGGAGTGCTGGTTTGGGACGTTGACGGGTGCCTTTGTCCATGGAGTGATTCATAACTAAGACAAGAGGAGCAGTATGTCCGAATGCTCTCACCAGAGTCAGTGTTAATAACCAGAATGAATGACACCTGTTCCACAGCTAAATTAAAGTTAATTTAATATAATTATTATTAAATGTTAATTGGATTCTTATTTTAAATGTTTCTGGATCGAAGCCGAGTTTTTGTAATGTCCTAAGGGATCAAATGCAACCTAGTTGACCTCATTAGCACAGGGAGCATGATCTGTGATGTAAGAGATAGATCTATTTTTTTCACATACAGTGAAGTAAACTTTCAGGAGTTTGTGTGAATTTGCAAACACTATTTGCTCCATTTGTAATAGCTCCTTCAATTTTTTATGTGATTATGTGATTGTACGTCAGCCTCTCTGTCTGATGGCTTTAATTAAAAGACTTTCTTACACGGACTTTGTGTCGTGCTGCAAAACCTGAAGAGCCTGGATGTGAAAAACACATATTTCACTCTGCATTTAGAGCTGAAACACAAAAGCAGTGTGCGATGACCAGAAGGCACCGAAAACATTAGAATAATCAAAAAAGCACACGGCTTTGTGGTTTGTGTTAATCCGCTTTACGGAGCCAAGGGGAGTCCACGGAAAGACTGGCTGTGTGGAAACTATGCCTGGAATACTACGTCACTATTGAGCAATCTGGCACACCTGTCTGCGGGGGAGGGAGGGGAGGGAGGGGGAGGCAGCGCCGGAGCTCTGCTTTCAGTGCTTAGGTACTTCACAAAGGGTTAAACGTGCAGGTGGGTGGATAAACATTTAGAACGGCCTGATGAGGAGGAAGCGGTGCTTGATGAATGCTCACACCCACTCTCCTTGCAGAAACAACAGTCTATAGGCTTAAAATAACTCCCAGGAAAAGTGGGGGAGGCCATGTTTGAAATACAGCGACACCTCAAATCTCACTTAATGCTGCCTAATGAGGATCGTTGAACTCTGCCCGACAGGTTGAGCACAAACCGAACCCGCGCATACGCAGCTGCCAACAATAAGAATGAATGGCATCGAACAGAGAATTTCTGATTCATGTCTTTACAGCTTGTCCTTTTTTATCTTTGCTGTCGTAATATTCAAACGTGTGACTATCAGCTGTCTACACAGGCCGACGCCACGCTCTCCGGTGATGGGTTCGGCGGTCGTGGGATTTATTAGTACACGGATCCGCTCTAGGTCAGAACAACACAATGTGATGTTTCACTCATTTTTTATTACACCTCACACAGAGATTAGAGAGATGTTGAGGCTGCATGAACAGGATGCACACGGGCACGGGGCAGAGGACGCGCTGATGCCTTCGCACAGGACCTGAAGAAGACCAGGATTATATAACTCCAGTGGCGTGGCGGGGCCTTTAGGTTATTTCCTGCACCAGCTGCTATCAGTTTATTTTGATCGTCAGATTTGCAAGGGTCCCCGGTCTGCTGAGCGTCACACGGACTGTTCACATGTTTGAACAGCTGGGGAGATTAATCCTAGAAAAATAAACGTGAAGCCCTTTGATACGCGGTCAGCACGCACGCAGCAAGGCTCCACAAAAACACGTTACGTACTGGAAATGGTCTCATTTCGCTGGTGAAGAAAAGAAACTAAACATGCAGATTTTCTTTCGTCTGTTTAATTTTATTATGTCTAATCAGAAATGTTTCATCATAGGATAAAGGTGATAGTGAACGTTTCACACTGATTGCTGAAACTAATAACTAATTATATTATATTAATTATATTATATAGCTTCATCTATGAAATGATCTGCGTGGGTTATTTTTCTGTTTGCTAAATGAATGAGCTTCTGAAGAAAGGGAAGGGCACTGTGTGCAGTGTCCACAGCTCAGATGTAATTCGAGGGCAGATGTCCAGTGCAGGATATTTCCAGGGACTTTCTGTGGGAGCAGCCGTGGACCGGTCTCTGCGTTGCAGCAGAGGCACACTGGTTCCCCCCACAGCGGCCGGAGTGAAGCGTATGATCGTGTGTGCTCAATATAGCTCAGACAGGACGGGACCGGTCCAGACAGCTATGACTTTACAGGTCTTAGTCTGGAATAATCCGAATTAAACCTCATGACTGCGGTCCCGGTGGGTATGATTAACTCCTGGAGGGTTGTTATGTGATTTGTCAGTCGCACCACATTATCCTCCCACTGGGATTGTTTTGGTTCTCTACTAGTTAGAACCTGACTGCGCGCGTCTCCCATGAATTCATTTTCCATTTGATATCAGACTTCCTGGAACTAATTGCAGTGCCCATAGATGGTTTACACTGAGTGAGCGTGTGTGGGTGGAAGGTGATAAAGGTACGATGGCTCAATGATGACGTTCATGCTGTCAGTCATTTACACCACAATGGCGTCTGACGGAACCTTTAAATGAGGGTAATGAGGATCATAGGAGGAAAGTCTCAGTAGATGTGCTGTTCTATAGGGCCGGTTCTTTAAGCTGGAGGGTTGGGCTGTTCATTAACCGTCTAATGCTGCGTGAGAAAATGCCTGCACGGAGGGGCTGGGGGTCTGTGAGCTGTAGACGTTTATGTAACCTGGGGTTAAGAGCATAATGTTCATCTGTCTGATGGGGATGATTATATCGACCGGCTAAAACCCTCCAACTTTGACCCCTGACCTCTAGTAGACACAAACACTATATGACTGTATTTCCTCATCGTATCCCAGTTTTGTCCAGCCGCCTTTAGCAATCACAGCTAAAGGTGGTGGAACGCGTCAGAGAACACATCGTGCTGTAAACACGGGGCGTTTACAAAGCCCCCGACATCTGCTCAAAGCATCCTACCGCAGGTTCCTCCTCGGTGCCAGCTGGTACTGATAATCTGGCAGACACACACACACACACACACACACACACACACACACACACACACACACACAGGGTTAAGGTTATTTTGATAGATGTAAATAGCGAGATGTTAAAATGCTGCTCAGTTGCTTCAGCGGATGGTGAAACTAAATGAGAAATGTGAGAAATTGCATTAAAACACAGGGAGAACTGCACAGATGTTTGTTGGATTTTCCATGCTGTTGTCCTAAACCTTAGTTCTTAACGTGCCTTAAAATGAATGTTTTCCCACGTGACATGCAATCTCCAAAACGCATGTGGCATCAAAATAATACATTCACCTTAAGGCTTATTTTTGTTTACTTCACTCTCTTTACTCTACTATCGTCTTCAGACTGAAGGCTTTCAGTGATGGCCAGAGACTCCTGCATGGCTGCTTATTTACAGGCCGCGTAGCCCTGCAGCTGTTGAGCTTTAAAGTGCTGCATGTGCTTTCAGAGTTGATGTCTTTAAAATAGGAAGAAGTGGCTTCAGGGCAGGAGGCATCAGAGAGGAAGCAGAGACTTGTACGCTGTATTTACCACACACGTGTTCAGCTATGAACCACGCAGAGGAAGGATCTCCCTGACAGACAGGGGCACAGATAAGGCTGTATTCTGTTGAAGCAGCTCTTTTATCTTCCCTTTGTGATTCACAGGCATCATGTTATCAAGGAGTGCTTTCAAAGACCAGGCCCTTTCTCTTTCTATGCTCCCACATGGGCTCTCCTGCAGTCGGCCGTGACATTTGAAACACTGACATTTGTGGCAGAATGTCATCAGCCGTTTACAATGATCAGCTTTTCTTAGAGCTTAATCAAACACCATCATTTCTTGTGCAGTCAGTAGAGAAGTTCTGTTAACACACAAGAGAAGAAGAGTTGATATTGTTAAGAGTTGAAAGACAGAAGTTTTTTAATGTATGTGTTAATGGGTGAGTGTGTGCTTATATGACTTTGATAATTTACACAGAACTATGATTGAATTATTATTTATAATGAAACGAATTAGATTCTGTCTATCAAAACAAATGTGGGCTTCAGTGGATCTAGCCTTTTTCTAATGCCCTTGATGTGTGTGGTTCTGCCTCTGTTTACAGTCACACCACATGAGGATCAGCTCTGTTTCTAATCTGGCTTTCTCTTCCTGAACCAGATGTTTTTCAGGCCACTGCTGCTCTCTGGTGGAGACGTACGGTCGTCCTGAACTGTACAGCAAGACCGGAGTTGAGGACGATATTAGATACTTGACTTGTAGTATTTCTATCTTTTCTAATAAGGATTGCATGTTTTCTATGCATTCACCTACACCGTCAGTGCTGTGTTTGTTCTAAAGCAATTGCAATATTATTCTTTATTAACTAATAAATTACTACTATTTAATAATGTCTCTTCTTACTATTTAATAATGTAATGCCCTTAAATTTGTGTTAGTTAAAACATAACAAGGCCCGAAAAGTTTCCACAGAAGCTGTAGCAGCGGGGTTTCCGCTCTACGTGTGTCTGACGTGTGTGTCTCTTTAAATCCCTGACGTGACGTGTCTCTAAGTTGTGAGTCTGCTGCCTGTGGCTCAGTAGTGACACTGGGTCTGCTCCGCGTTACCGTAGAGGAGTGACTAACTGGACCGCTGGACATCATGGGCAGTGAGTATCACTTCACACTTATCGTATGTTACACTGTCCTTTGGATGAACTGTATTTGGGGCCAATCTGCTGTTTAGAACAGTCTGAATGAACTTCGTTGCCTAACGCTGAACTCTGGCAGGCGGCTAGCTTGCCTTGCTAGCTAGGCTAAGTAGCCGGTTGGCAGTGTTTTTATGTGTTGCCGCGAGACTTTCCTGGACTTTCTGTGGACCCAGTGAATTATTTGGCGATTTATTTCAGCAATTATTTCCGTCTAATTTTAGATCTTGTCAGTACCACACTGTTTTTCATTGGTTGGAAATAGTAAGCTAACCTGTTAGCCACTCATTCAAAGACACTTCCGTTCTAGTGATGACGACGCATAACTCAACCGGTGCTGTCCTGGACCTGTAGGTCGTAAAACGTGTATGAAGCGAGGGAGAAATGTGTATTATTGATATTTGAACGGTACAGACAGAACAGCTGGAAACGCCGTCTTACGAAGGCGTTATTTGAATGTGTTGTTTGGTTTTAGTCAGCCCTTCCACTGCCACGTCCCACTGATGAGCCGCTGGCAGTTTTCACTACTTAACATTCGTGTCTGCTTGTTTCCAGTCAAGTTCTTGGAGGTGATAAAGCCATTCTGTGCAGTGCTGCCAGAGATCCAGAAACCTGAAAGAAAGGTGTGTATTTTTGATTTTATTCTCATATTTGAAGGAAGGGCTCAGTGTTGTCTTCGCTTTAGCTACTAGGTAGTAAATATACCTGATCTGCTTGACCAACAGATCCAGTTCAGGGAAAAAGTGCTGTGGACGGCCATCACGCTCTTCATCTTTCTGGTTTGTTGCCAGGTAAGTGTCTCGAGTAATTGTGTCCGTATTTTATTCCAGTCTTTTTCTCCAGTCAGCCTATACGTCGAATAGTTTTGTGTGTATGTGTATAATGGGTTAATTTAATCAACCACTCTAATGATCTAACTACTTTGAATAAAATAAAAATTTTGTTTAAAATGGAAGGTAAAGTGTTTCACATGGCAAAAATAAATGTGTTATCAAGGAATATCGCTAGTGTTATTATTTGGCTATAGTTATATGAATTATTGCTGGCAGCCACTACAGAATTATCGCTGCCTTTGCCCTGATTAAATCAATCGGAGTATTTGATTCTCGGCTGATCTATTGTTTAATCAAATAAAGCACCACTAGTGAAATCAGCATTTTACACATTGAGAAGCCATATGAGAGTCAGTGCATTTGTCAAACTATGTAATCAAAATACTTTGTTTAAAGTCTTGCTGTTAAAAGTTGTTTGTATTGTTTAGGAAGTTTTGTGAATAAAAGACTTGCAGTTCCCTTGAAGCATTTTTTTATACTCGTCTTTTCAAAGAAGCCAACCTATTAATAACTTTAAAAAAAATTGTCTAATTTTCAGATCCCCCTCTTTGGCATCATGTCTTCCGACTCAGCAGATCCATTTTACTGGATGAGAGTAATTATGGCTTCAAACAGAGGTTTTTATCTAGCTAATATTAATATTTGAACAAAACATCAAACACGTGTCTCCTTCACTACTTTGTTAACATGGATATCTTTTTCCAGGTACACTGATGGAGCTGGGTATCTCGCCTATTATCACCTCAGGCCTGATAATGCAGCTGCTGGCTGGAGCTAAGATCATCGAAGTTGGCGACACACCAAAGGACAGAGCCCTCTTTAATGGAGCTCAGAAATGTTAGTAAACTCTTATTAGCAGGTATATACACCGATGTCCTTTGCTTCTCTAATACTGTTTATGGTTTTTCCAGTGTTTGGAATGATCATCACCATTGGTCAGGCCATCGTATATGTGATGACTGGCATGTATGGGGATCCGTCAGAGATGGGTGCTGGAATCTGTCTGCTCATCATCATTCAGGTTTGTGAAGACATCATCACCA